>NC_136510.1:11951403-11996403 GCF_053919585.1 Euprymna scolopes
GTTGCTGTAAGAGACAGAATTATAGATTAAAAAAAATTGTTTGCATACCTTATTTTGACGTCTGAATATCAGAACTTCGATTATGTTTAATTATCCCGCTTTTGAGTTTTGAAGTGTGAAATTCGGTGAATATGTTAAGTAAAATAATTAATTTAAGTTAAGCAAAACAAAAAAAAAAATTTTTTAATATTTATACGAAAAAGGCCATTTTAAAATCTTTGATAAATAAATTAACATTTTTTTTAGCGAGCCGAATAATGGATGACCATTATTAAACAGGGCATGCTTTGAAGAATCGATACAAAAAAAATTCGATAAATATTGTGCCCTTTGTGTTAAAAATAGCATCATTTTTTCGATCCCGTTTGAAAACGTTTGCCGCCTTTCGACTACGGTGGACCAAACGCACTGAAATATTTTTTTTTATTCACTTTAAATTGCCCTCCTCCATTTTGGGGAGTCTGGCCCCCACACACATACACATTAAAAACCAAACTCATACACCCATCTGGTACTGGCCAGCCTCGGCGTTAATAATACATTGAAATTTTCGTCAATGAAAAATAAGTTTTTTGGCCTGTTTGGTCTTCCATAGTTTGCTTTTTATTAAACACAAACGTAAACATTGTCGATCTAGACTCTAGATCGACGCGAAGTAACTGGTTGCCTGTATGAATAAATGGAATTATTTGAAATCCAGGTACTTATATTATAATATTTTTGCATATTCTCATAGAAAATCATCCTAAATCTTAGTTAGACAACAAATAAATAAATTAATTAGTTCAAAAACCTTTTTTTTAATATTTATGTACGTTTTTTGTGCAAGACAAAAAAATGTCAATTGTTAACTTTTTGGGAAAATTTAACATTTAAAATTTAATTAAAAATAGTACAAAAAGTTTTACATCATTCTGTTTTCTATATGATAAAATTCAGGGTTTTATCTTTCTGGAAAAAAAAAGTTACTCAGAAATAATGGATTTTAATAAATGTAATTTCGTTTTAAAAAACAACAACTTGATTTTTCGGCCATTTTTGGCAGTGCCTAGTCTATAAGGACGTCTAGAAAGTGAATTTGTTTATCATTTAATTCTATTGTATATATATATATATATATATAAATAGATAAAGAATAAATGACAAAAAAAACTATATTCCAAAAGTACTAACAATCTACATTAATTTATGAATCTTCTACCAAAATGTTCTATTTAATAATAATTAAGATACATAAATTAATGTAGATTGTTAGTACGAATTGTTGGGTTTAATGACTTTTTTTGGATAAATTTCAAAATGACGTAATGGAAACATATCAAAGGTATATGCAGCTTCTCTTTCAATTTTCGGAATATAATCATGTCAAATTACACTTCATTTCCTTTTGACGGATTGATTGTTGCTATTTCTTCTGGTGAGTTAAGGGCATAATAGATTCACTGATTGATATAATAATTAAGTGATTGATTTTGCGATATGGAACAGATACTGTCAAGAATTGTATAAGTCAACTGAATTAAAGGAATACATTATAAGATGGTCAACATCATGAATTTTGGAATCTAACTTTTTGTCATTTATTCTCTATGTTGCTCTGTAATTACATTGAGCTTCTTAAATAGGATTGGTATATATTATGAGAAAATATATTTCTACAGATATATATATATATATATATATATATATATATATATATATATTATATATATAAGAATACTTCAGATTAGCTCACGTAGAACATACGATCGAACACTTTATTGTTTTTAAATAACTTGTGATATATGCTATATATATATATATATATATATATATATATATATATGAGAGAGAGAGGGGGAGGGAGAGATTTTGACACGAACACAATATTGCTGTTCACAGGTGTTCTGCCTCTCGTGTTTTTATCTTTTCCCTCCCAGCAGGACTCGTGTAAGAGGAAGCCGCGTTCTTTGAGGCGATAAAACACTAATGGGAAGTCGAAGAATTTTATTGAATAACATCATCGATGTCAAATGGCGTACACAAGAGCGAAATGCCTTTTCTTGCTCGAACTAAGAGACCTCTCCAAGGTTCAATTTTGCCTAAAATAGAAAATGGCATCGACTAACTACTGTGCTAATCGTTCGCCGGTTGTACAATATGGTGGATTTAGCAAAAGGTTTTATCATTTTTCTTCTTTGAAAATCGTTGTATTTTTTTGTGGTTTTATATATTGTTTTTTTTTTTTTTTTTTTTTTCCTTACTTTTGTTTTTGTAGTTTTAATTAATTTTACATTTTTTTCTGGTTTTATTTTCGTTATTTACTTCAATTTTTATTCATTTTTGTGTGCATTTTTTATTAATTATCTGCTTCCCACTCTTTTTTCTCATATCTTTACTTTATTTCTTTTTCTATCTTTTCTTTTATTTACTTGTATAATTTTCTTCTTGCTTTGATTTTGTAGGTTTTTTTTTGTTTTGGATTTTTTTTTTCATATTTTTATTCCCGCTATTTTCATTATGCCTTTATATTTTTGTTTGGTTTCTTTCAGTGTTTTTTTTGTTTTTTAATTTTTCATTTTCTTTAGTCTTAGTCTTTATTTTTAGTTTTTTAGTTTTTGTTTTTGTATTTTGTTTCTTGTTTTATCGTTATTTTTTTCATTTAATTTATATTTTATTTTCTATTTTGTTTTAATTTTGTTCAACTTTGATTCATTTCTGTGTATGTTGTCTTATTTAATTATCTGTTTTCCCTTTTCCCCTACATTCCTTTTCCTTTTCTCGTTTTGTCTTTTTATCTTTCGTTTCTTATTTTATTTATTTATTTATTTATTTTTTGTTCCTATTTTTTCCTTACCTTTATTTTCATTGCGCGTTATATATTATAGTTACTTTGGCCTCCGGTTCTCATTTGTTGATGAGCCTGGCCAACAGTAAAAAAGGGTTTCAATGTGATAATACTAAGTGCTGTATCAGCTCTGAAGCTGAAGATGAATGAGAGCCGCCATGCTATTCTTGTCGATGACAAGCTGCATTAAATGAAAGACTGCACATCGACGGGTTAAGACACGGATCTGTCAAGATTGCCTTCTGTGGTTCCTTTTTCTTCATTTTTCTTTCATTTTTCATTTTGTTTTCTTTTCGCTCGTTCGTTTCCATTTCACTATTTCTTTTCTTTATTTTTAGCTTCATTTATTTATCTTCATTTTCCCCACACGTTTTGCGTGTGTGTGTGTGTTTTTTTTATCTTATTTTTTTTTATTTCTTTATTTTCATCTTCCTTTTTTTATAACTTTCTTCCTTTTTCTTTTATTGTCATTTTCTATTTTCTTTGGTTTTCATTTATTCTCAGTTTTTTTTGGTTATTTTCGTTTCTCCCTTCATTTTTCTTTCTTTTTGTGTGGATTCGTTGTTCTTATTTACACATTTTTAAGTAAAACTTATATTCATGTGTTCTATTTTGTTTTCTTTTTTTTTTTTCTTTTTCATTTTTCTTTCCTTTTCTTTTTACTCTTGAGTTTTTTCTTTTAATTATCTCTTTTCTTTTCATTTCTTACGTGTGCCTTATTATCATTTCTATCTTGCTTTTTTTATAATGTTTTCTATAGTATCTTTCTTTATATTCTTTCTTTCCTTTCCTACTTTCTTTTCAAAGCAAAGACTTAAACCCTATGTTAACGATAATCTCCCTCTCTCTCTCCCTCTCTCTCTTTATATATATATATATATATTTAAGTTTTAATTTTCTTTCTCTTATATATATATATCATATATATATCATATATATATCATATATATATCATATATATATATATCATATATATATATATCATATATATATCATATATATATATCATATATATATATCATATATATATATCATATATATATATCATATATATATATCAGATATATATATCATATATATATCATACATATATATATCATACATATATATATCATACATATATATATCATACATATATATATCATACATATATATATCATATATATATATATCATATATATATATATATCATATATATATATATCATATATATATATCATATATATATCATATATATATATATCATATATAGATATATATCATACATATATATATATCATATATATATCTTATATATATAAGATATATATATATCTTGTATATGTATATATATCATATATATCATATATATCCTATATATATCTTATATATATTATATATTATATATATATACCTTATATATATATATATCTTATATATATATATCTTATATATATATCTTATATATATATCTTATATATATATATCTTATATATATATATCTTATATATATATATCTTATATATATATATATATCTTATATATATATATATATATATATCTTATATATATATATCTTATATATATCTTATATATATATATCTTATATATATATATATCTTATATATATATATCTTATATATATATATCTTATATATATATATATCTTATATATATATCTTATATATATATATCTTATATATATATATATATATCTTATATATATATATATATCTTATATATATATGTATCTTATATATATATATCTTATATATATATATAATATATATATAATATATATATAATATATATATATTATATATATAATATATATATATTATATATATATAATATATATACATATTATATATATATAATATATATATATATATTATATATATATCTTATATATATATTATATATATATATTATATATATATATTATATATATATTATATATATATATCTTATATATATATATATCTTATATATATATATCTTATATATATATATATCTTATATATATATATATCTTATATATATATATATATATATATATCTTATATATATATATATCTCATATATATGTATATATGTATCTTATATATATATCTTATATATATATATATATATATTATATATATATATATATCTTATATATATATATATCTTATGTATATATATATCTTATATATATATATATCTTATATATATATATATATATATATTATATATATATATATCTTATATATATATATATCTTATGTATATATATATCTTATATATATATATATCTTATATGTATATATATATATCTTATATATATATATATATATTATATATATCTTATATATATATATATATATTATATATATATCTTATATATATATATATATTATATATATATTATATATATCTTATATATATATCTTATATATATATCTTATATATATATATTATATATATCTTATATATATATATTATATATATCTTATATATATATATATTATATATATCTTATATATATATATTATATATATCTTATATATATATATATTATATATATCTTATATATATATCTTATATATATAAATATCTTATATATCTTATATATATATATATCTTATATATATATCTTATATATATTAATATAAATATATATATATATATATATATATATATATATATATATATATATATATATATATCATATATAAGATATATTTCATATATATATATATGAACAGAACAGCGTTTAAAACGGCTGGAGTTTTTTTTTTTTAAATAAAATCTTTGTACACAAAAACTCACAAACTCACGTCCCGATTCTATGTATATTTAGTTGTAAATAATGCGTGAAGTTGATCGTCATTGTCTGCCTTCGGGACGTGAGTTTTTGTGTACAAACATTTTATTTTTTAAAAAGAAGAGGAAGGGAAGAAAAAAACTCCCAGCTGATCCGTTAATTTTGATTTTTCGTCTGATTCTATGTATATTTAATTTGTGTTGGATTTTTTTTCTTTTGTCAAATTCATTGAACTGTACCCATCACATTCATCCTGATCATTGAAGATATATGACTTTTGGAACGCTCTTTTATGTGTATTTTACATGTATTTGTATTTGTACGTGTGTGTATGTAAGCCGGTGTGAAAGCAACCCCTCTAGGAGAAGCAAATCTCTGAAAGTGAGAAACCAGTACCCGCATAAAGCTGGTATTAATTTAACTTGTTCCTGGCTATCTTGCTCTTGCTTGTTGTTGGATCTCAACATTTTTAACCGAGAGAGAGATTTAGCTGTCGTACAAAGCTAAATCTCTGTAACATCATCTTTGTATAGATACTCCCTCAGGCATTTGTCTATAAAAATAGTCCTATAGCAATGGAAAAGTTGTGACGCGTGTCGGCTTGAAATGCTGGAAGCATGTAATAATTGATCTGCCATCATTATATTTATCCGTGTGTGCATGTACGTATATGTGTACGCATATTTATATATGTACATGTGTATGTATATGTATCTATGTTTATATGTATGTATATATATTTATGTGTGTTTGTATGTGTATATATGTATGTGTATATATGCATATATGTATGTTTGTGTATAAATGCATAGATACTATGTATATGTAGTTAAATGTATGTGTATGTATATGTGCATATATGTGTACGTATTTGTATGTGTATATGTATGTATATGTGTGTTTGTATTTTTATGTGTGTATATGTGTGTATGTATTTGTGTATGTATGCATGTGTGTATGTATATGTATTATGTATATGTATGCTACTCTCAAGTGATGGAATTGCCCTCATAAAGGATCCTAACAAGATCCTCTAATGTTGATGAGGACGTCATCGATGAATTTTTATCACAACAGAAGCTTATCCATGAAATGTCTGTGTTCCCATCTGAGAATAAAAATAGAGATGCAATCAAGGAAGTGAACGTTGTGAGGGCTCCAGGGCTTGATGATATTTTTGTGGAAGTCCTCTTACATGGGGGTGATAAACTTGTTCATGAAATTCTTCATCTTATCACTGATGTCTGGAAGGGTGTTCCCGTCCATCAGGATTGGGTTGATGCAATTCTTATATCACTGTACAAGGGAAAGGGGCCCAGGACCGACTGTGGAAGTTATCGTGGGGTAAGTTTGTTGGAAGCAGTTGGCAAAGTTTTTTTTCGGGAGTTCTACTCAATAGATTGTTAAAGTATATTTGTCCATCCGTCATTCCAGAAAGCCAAAGTAGCTTTCGTCCGGGCAGAGAAACCACGGATATGATCTTCCCTGCTTGACAGTTGCAGGAGAAATGTACTGAACACCGTGCTCCGCTTTATCAGGTTTTTGTTGATTTGACTAAGGCTTTTGATACGGTGAACAGAAGTGCCCTATGGATAATTCTGGGGAGGTTGGGATGCCCACCTTAATTTCTACGATTACTCAGGGAGCTCCACATTAATATGAAGGCTCGCCTGAATTTCAACAGATGCCTGTCGGAACCCATCCTTGTTGACAATGATGTGAAGCAGGGTGATATCCTAGCACCTACACTTTTTTCAATTTATTTTGCAACTATGTTATCGTATGCCTTTAGGGAATGTTCTCTAGGTGTTTATTTGCGTTTCAGAACCACAGGTAGGGTCTTTGATCTTCGTCGTTTTCATGTTTCTACAAGGACCTTTCAGCACCTGGTTCGTGAATTGCTTTATGCGGATGACGCCGATCTCGTGGCCCATGGTTGGAGGGATATGCAGGGTATCATGGATCTGTTTTTGGGGACCTGTGTCTTTTAGGCTTACTATTAGTCTTAAGAAGACTAAGGTCATGTTCACACCTTCACCCGGTAGTTTGTATGTGGAACCAAATATTTTTGTCAACAACCAGTGGTTGACACATTTGTGTATTTGGGTAGTACTCTCGCCAGAGATGGAACCCTGGATGCTGAGCTCAACTATAGAATACAGCGTGCCACTAAGGCTTTTGGTGGCTTAGAGAAGCGAGTATGATCTGACAGGGGTATAACTATTCATACAAAGATCAGTGTCTATCAATCTTGTATTTTACCATCCCTGCTTTACGCTTCTGAGGCCTGGACAACTTATGGTAGACACATAAAAGTCACGGAGAGAGTGCACCAGAAATTCCTGAGACACATTCTGGGCATCAGGTGGAGCACTTTTATACCTGATATGGATGTTCTCATGCAGGCTGACGTACCTTGTATCGAGAAGTTGATTATATGCAACCAGACGAGGTGGGCTAGACATCTGACAAGGATGGACGACGATAGATTGCCAAAGCGCCTTTGTAATGGTGAAATTACACAAGGAAAGCGTCCACAACATAAACCGAGGAAACGCATTAAGGATAACATCAAAGATAATCTTAAAGCTCTTGGTACTGACGTGTTAAGTTGGCAAAGTGCTTCCAATGATCGTAAAAAGTGGCGCTCCTTGGTCTATCATGGCTATGATAGCTTTGAGAAGAAAAAATATGAGCATGCAAAAATGAAGCGTGATATCAGGAAGAAAAATCTGTCAGATATATCAGGTCTATCAGAGGATTTCATGCAGAACCACACCTGTGATTTATGCGGTAAAATGACTTTATCCGGAGCTGGCCACAAGCGTTCACATGAATATCAATCTTTCTTTGATGGGGAAAACATTGCAGGACACAAATGTTCTCTTTGCTCTGTGCTCTGTAAATCGAGTGGAGGCCTGAAGCGTGATATTAGCACCAGTTGGCATCCCTCAATCTCAGTTTAAGTGTGACCTTTGCAACAGACTGTGTAAGAGCAGGGATGGTCTGAAGAGCCACCTTCGTTCGCACAGAAAATAGGAATTGATGCATCTTGATCACATCTCAACATGTATATATGTGTGTATAAGTGTATATATGTGTATATAATTAAAAAAATAACATATTTCAAAAATACATGAAAATGATTGAGTAATCAACAATAAAGCAAGGGAAAGGTGGTCTTCTTCTGTCAAGAAGTGACAATCACCATGTTTATGGATATATGTGTGTGTGTATGCGTGTACGTATATATATATATATATATATATATATATATATATATATATATGCATAGCAATGACCGTCTTCAGTGTCATGTCTGCTTGAGTGTGTGAATTCGCCGTACCACTAAAAAAAAAATAATAATAATAATGTTAGGGCTCATGGACTTTAAGTGTCTGAGGGAGTGGCACTCGTTTGACAAGACCTCGCAATCCTCAGATATATATATATATATATATATATATATATATATATATATATATATCATGTCGTCCATATGTATTTATTTCTCGTTTCAGAGTAATCATTAAAAATCTTAAAAGGAGGTTCATCTGCAGTAAAATAACACACAAAACATGAAAGTTTGACTTAAATCGGAATATGTCATCTTTAAAAAGGAAATGTGTTATCGTTTTATATAAACCAATAAGAGGTGACGGTGACTACGAAGTTAACGTCACAGACTGGCCATCGATGTGTGCCCCATCCGTTCAACAGAAAATACTTTTTACTGATGATGTTGGCAACCTTCACAGTTTCTTTGTAGATATCAGCTAAACTATTTCCAAGAATTGAATCGATACATATGATATAAATATGACTTCACAGTTAATATTTAGACGCCAGTTTTACGTTTCTGAATTTTTGAGATGATGATTCGTTATTCGTATTATTTGGATTCATCCGACTACTGTTCTCATCTTGAGTGTCATTTCAGAACAGTTCGGTCGATTTAACCTCCAACCTTCTTTAGGTGTATCTTGTCGAACTCGGGAATGTTTCTGTCGAATTCGGGAATTAGGACAGAATTCGGTGGCGGCATGCTCTTGATCCGCCAGCCATGACTGGATAGATGTCCTAAGTAATTCACAATTATATTTTTCGGTCGCCCACACTGAGAATTGAACCTTCAACCTTCACGAGAATATCACTTTTACAATTGATTTTTCCAAGTACTGTAACCATAACCACTGCCCCATCGGTCCTTGCAAGATCATGGCTGACGGAACAAGAGCATGTTACCCTCGTGAAATAAATTAAGGGTTTTGTTCGAAATTCCGTCCAAATTCCCGAGTTCGATAAGATATACCTGAAGAAGGTCGGAGGTTACATCGATCGAAACGTTGTGAAAATGACACTCAATATGAGAACAGTAGTCCAAAGAATCCAAATAATACGAATTAGATGCGAGTGTGTAAACATAGTTTTAGAATCGAACATTTCCATGTGAAGTTAAATTTAATAAGAGATTGGAATTTTCCATTAGATGTGGAGTTAGAGTTATGTCCAGTCAGTTACGTTACGGACAGAACATCGTTATCGAAACGTGGTGAACGAGATCAGATCTGTCTCTATTTTACTAATTTGTGAGAGAGAAATGTTCCTTCCGCGGAATACGTTAGGAGTATTATGTGTGTGTACATATATGGTGAAAAATGAAAAACAAAATATTATCAACCCACAAGAAATTCTGTGCTATTCTTTCTTAATAATGTCTACCATTGTTATTATTAACAAGAAGACAACGAGAGAAAGAGAAACAGAAAGTAGTAGAAATCAACTGCTGCGACGTGTCATCAAATCAACACTATATGATGAGCCGCTATCTAGATAATCTGCATTGATCGAATCATAGTGCTACATATATACGACATAATCACGTTGACATACCGGTTCCTATTAGATCATCGAAGTTAAGCAATGTTGAGCCTGGTCAGTACCAAATGGGTGACCATTTGGGAATACGAGGCGCTATATGTGTGAGAATGTCGGCTCCTCTCCACAATAACCGTAAAAACCTAACGTCGTCATCTCCCTCTTATGAAGATATACGAGCGATTGGGGAACCACTTGTGAATGTTAATGTCCATGAAACTTCCTTCTTTGGAGAAAGCCGGTTCAACCCGCCTAAGATGAGTGCCGCTTCGGATAGGGCTATCTCTTTAGATTTGCGTGCATACATTCATACTGTAAATTAAAACAAAAAGCAATTTCGAAGGCTGCTGCAAAAAGGTAGGTTCCCTCTATCATGTTAGAAGACTTCCGACACATGAGAGTATCCTATACATCTACAAACTCACCATTTGGCTATGCATAGAGTATTTTTGTCACATCTGGGCTGGTGTATCTACCACTAGTCTCTCCTTCTTGTACAGGGTTAAAAAAAAAAAAAAGAGTTTCCAATCTATTAGATCTCACTTTGTCAACTAAGTTCTGTCCCTGTGTCTGTTTTACAAGTATTTAATGGAATGTGTTCTGATGAACTCTCTGTACTTGTGCCCCTTCGACGTACATATCTCCGACAAACCCGCTTAGCAACAAAATCTCGCCCCTTGACTGTTCAGTTCCCTAAATCCAAGAAAGCTTTCTACGCTAATAGTTTCTTCCCTCGAAAAGCTGGAGTAAGGAATTTCCTTCCTTCTCCCTGCTTCCCTGACTTTATTGATACGCTGAAGTTTAAATGTAACGTAAACCAACATCTTGTTAATCTTTCCTATGCATAGTCTCAAATAGTAACCCCTTAGGTTCAAGTGGTGATATGTCTTGTAAGGGTCACCCCTTACAAGACATATCACCACTTGAACGTAAGGTAAAAACGTGAGTAAAAGAAAAAAAAGATTTTGTGCTGTTCCTTCATAATAACATGTACCATTAGCATTATTAATAAGAAGAAAACTACGAGAGAGAGTGAGGGGAGAGGAAACCATCTGCTGCGACGTGTTATTAAATCAACAAGACTCATGATAAGCCGCTATCCGGATAAGTTCGAATAAGTGCGATGTCTTAACAGACTATGGAATCCATGACTCCCTGTTCATTTCCTTCTCTTGGTGAGAAGATGTGACATTCAAGAGGAAGAACACTAGAGTCTGAAAAAAAAATGCCTGGACAGCTTCGTTCGCATTCCCATGTAGGGGCGCCTTAGGTGATTAGCAATAATCTTCTTTTTTTCTCTCAAATGGTGAGAATGAAACGTTGCACACGTTTACACGCATAGACCCAACACCTTGTAGACAGAGTACGTCACAAGAAACATAGGAACATAAATAACTCGATTCCTTTTTTTATTAACAACGTTTTTATTTCCTCATTTTCTCCCACCTTGCGTGACCTCGTTACGGTTGTGACGTCACCAACGTCTCTAACGTGATCACTGACTTCTGTCCTTTCGAACGTACTCTCGAACGTGTTGAACGTCAGTCTGTGCACACGCTCTTTTTATATTCTTTTTCTTTACCGTGACGTCATTTCGTACACGGCTCGGTATTTGCATACGTGTGTCCGCGCTCTGTTACAAGACAGCAAATGAGGGGGGTGGATCTTTTAGAACTTCACGGGGCCAAAATCCACCTTGTCCAACAGCGTACGAGGCATCTTAGCAATGGCCTAGGCTCTGATGGTTTGGGGGTTGAGGGAAAATATTCGGCTCTCAGTAGCATATATTAAACAGTATCTCTTTAGATTTCTTGTTCGCTTCCGAGTCGGTGTTGGCATCCGTCCAACTCCACTTGTTTCTTGGGCCTTAATTCATGTTACTCTGTTTTACGAATTAATTATTTTAACCAGGCTCACTGTTCAAGCTCCCTTAGAGAAGGAGAAATAAAAAATGAAGAACACGTAAGAAAAAATAAATATGAATATCATAATGCTTCCGCAGCCATTCAACTTGATTAACATATCAACATGTCTGCGCGATTAACTTGATTCGTATCCGGTTTCTCTCTACAACCAGCCGACGGCTATTAATGTAAATGATTACTTTCTTTCAACCTCTTCCTTTGACTAATAGGCATCCACCTACCCGAGTTGCTTACGTCATCGGCGAGACTCTGCTTTCACAGCTGTCGATAAAATTCGGGATTCCTGTGCGGAATGAAAAAAATAACCCTTAAGTGTTTCACTAGAAGAGAAAAAAAGGTACGATTCTACGCTAGTTTCTAGAGTAAATTCTTCAGAGTTTTTTATGGAGATCGGTCGGTTCAATGCTTGAAGCCACTTTATATAAGTGTTATGCATTAAGTGTTCTTGAGTGTTCATATTATGTGTTCATTGTAGAGAGGTAGAGGCAGGGTACATTTTAATACAGAGACGGGAACATGTAATACACAATGAGAGGGAGATAGAAGGAGATATAGATAGAAGAGATAGATAGAGAGATTGACGTTTATACCGTTTGACAGTTCTGGGTGGGTTTCTATAAATATTATCTTTCTCTACCACATATGTTTTTGAGATGATGATTCTCAGTCTTTTATCATAATGAAGGAACATTCATTATTTCTTGATACTAAGAGGGAGGCGCATTCTTAAGATAATAGAAACACATTCTTAGATGAGTTTACACACACAGTTCTTATAATACAAATTCACAAAACCTTTGTTGTTGAATGACATAACACGAAGACGACAGTTACAAAATTATTATGATGTTCGTTTATTCCATTCGACCGGTCAATGGCTTCGCATCAATGAATTCAAAGTTTCTACATTATTTTAACTTCTACCGCTTCCAAGGCGGATGTCAGCTCTGTCTGTCCGACCCTGTCCCGACCTGATTTCTCTCTCTCTCTCTCTCTCTCTCTCTCTCTCTTTCTCTTTCTCTTTCTCTTTCTCTCTCTCTCTCTCTCTCTCTGACTGACTTACTGACTTTTTCTACTCTGCCAAGCTCTAACTATATTGAGAACTCATGACGTCATTGCATGACCAAACAACGTGCATATCGATTCCGTGGCCTGACATGCCTCACGTGTCTAAACATGCACTGTTCCTCACATGTTTACAAAGGCCGATTTCTGTACCCTAATTTTCGACTAACCTACTTTACAAATATGTTTAACATTTTCTATTGTTCGGATTTAATTTCATTTCATTTACAGAAACAAAATTGCATGATCACATTCCTTTTTCAATAACATTAATGTATTATTTATTTTAACTTATGATGGGAATTCTCAATTCCAAACCTAGCTTCCCAGGTTCGAATTCTCGGCTATCCTATCTCATGTTTACTTACAAGAACAGGCGACTGTTCATTAACATAAGGAGCTAACGAGAACGAAACATAATTAACGCAAAGTTACCTATTGACCTTAATCTTGAAAGTACCAAGCCTGTAGATAGGAGGAAAACAGTTCTTAGAAATAAACTATTGAAATAGAAAGCTGTTTTACAGTGAAATGATGAAGACCATTAGACCAACGAGTCAAACGAGCTGGAACAAAGGAAGCAGGAAATAGATCAGAAAATTCCTAAGAACATCCATCTATATATTTAGCTTGTTTCTCTCTTATTTAGTCTGTACGTTACGCTTTGAGAAATGGCGAAATACATTTTTTTACGGTCAAACTTCTTCAATAAAAAAAATCGCGGAATTTGGCTTGGAAAATGACAAATCTGGCAAATTTGGCTTTGAAAATGACAAATCTGGCAAATTTGGCTTTGAAAATGACAAATCTGGCAAATTTGGCTTTGAAAATGACAAATCTGGCAAATTTGGCAAATTTGGGGAAAATATGAGTTACATCACTTTGATGTAGCCTCGTTTTCAAATATCATTATAATGATAATATATGATCGTTGTTGTAATAGTGTGAGAAGGGAAATGTTAATGATTTCACAGAAGAAAGAAGTCAGCGAAACGTTTCATGAAAAAGTAAACATTTAAAAAAAAAATAACATTAAAAAACACATTTTTAAAAAAAAATTTGATAACAAAAACAAAACAAAAAAGCATTGTCTCTCAAGAAGTGCTGAACTGAATGGGTAAATTAAAGATTGTCTCTTGCAATATGATTTTATTATTTCTATTGAACTATGTAGCACAATATTACTTTCTGAGTATTTATTGGTATTTATTTAATTTATCTCATTTAGGTCAGTTCCAAATCACAGAACGTGAACGTTATTTGATCAAATAACTGTTGTGAGACTGAAACCTACCTGCATCATGGACTCTTATAGTACAATATTACGATGTGAGATAACACTCTCAGACAACAGTATCTTAATACCGTAGAATCAGCAGAAGCACTAGTAGTACGCAGCACGTACTAACCATAGTGGAAATCACCGGACAATAAGCTCCGTTTACCCTTTATCCTAGCCTTGTAATCTTTTCATTTAATATATCTTTCTTAGATCTAATCCGTGTTCTGTGTTGTTTCTGTGGGCTCAAACTTGGGCCCACATCGATTACACATTGAATTATTATTCCTAAATGGTGAAAAATAAAACGAAATTTTGTTGCTTTAGAATTACAAGATGGAACGATAAAATTATCGCCATTGAAAAGACATGATTCCATTTCCGTTTGATAAAAACCGGTGTTCTTTTGTTGCAGTTCCTCTACTTGTTGGCTAGTTGTGTACAAATTCCAAGAGCGATAGGAACCTTCTATCACGTCTGAAAGTGACACAATGTTCAACGAGCGAGAACGGAGATGCGCCGCTGTATAACTCATGCTCTCTACCGATCTAAGTTTTGACAACAGGACCATTTCCGGCACCTTCAAAATGCAAATCCGGACAATTCAACGCTTGAGAGCACAGCTCAACGAAGTTTTCGGCCACGGTTATGGTCTGTGGTGTGGTTTCAAGTGTGGGTTACATCATGCCACCTCACGTATACGAAGTCAACACCAAAGTGTACCTGAAGAGTGTGGTGATCCCCTGCAATCAGGTTGGTGCTGGCAGACCCTGGGTGTGGCAGCAGGAATCGGTGCCAGCCTACAAGTCCAAAGACTTTGTGCCCTTCTCTCACTGGCACTCTTCTTTCCCAACCTGAACCCGATGAACTACTTTGTTTGGTCATACGTCGACAACATCACCAACATGACCTTCCACAACACCAAACCCAGTCTGATCGCCGCCACCCGCCGAGTATTCGCCGAACTCCCACCAGCGGTTGTGGAAAAAGCATGTTCCCACTTCCGGACCTGTATCGAGGTGGTGATTGAGACTGAAGGCGGCTACATTGAATAGATGTCAGTTCTACTATATAATCAAGTTACCTGAATTGATTTTTTCAATGAAAGTTTTAAAACAAGGCTGTAGTGTTGTTTTCCTTAGGGTGACAAATTTATCGTTCCACTCTTTATAATTTATTTAAAAGATATTTTATCTATTTAAACTGCCAATTAGAAGTATTTGCTTTGAAAAATAGATGCTATACAATTTTATATCTTTTATGCTTATAATGTTAACGGATTTAGGTCAGAATACATTGTGATATCATAACAGTCCTAATCCCTCTTCTTACATCGGGAAGTCAGAGTACATTGTAATGTTATAATATATCGTTTCTTAATCCCCCCTTTTCCTCCCTCTCTCTCTCTCTCTCTCTTTCTCTCTCTCACTCTCTCTTCTATAACGATTCCTCTCTTTCTCTCCTCTTATCTTTCCCCTTTTTCTCTCTCTTCTTTTTTTTTAAATATTTGCATTGTTATATTACAAAGTCAGAATGCATTGCGATGTCATAATATACTCTCTTTTCGCTCTTTCTCGCCTTCTTATCCTTTCCCCTCTCCCCTATATCTCTCTTCCCCATTTCCCCTCTTTTTTATCTCTCTTTCCCCTCTCATGGATTCTCTGTCTTTTTCCAATTGTCTCTTCTCGCCTCTCTCTCTCTCTCTCTCTCTCTCTCACTCTCACTCGCTCCTTTCTCTATCTGTCTATCTCTCTCTCTCTCTCTACTTTTCTCTTTCTTCTCCCTTTCTTAACTCTTTTTCTATCGTTCCATTTCTCTATTAACTCTTTACATTATTCTATTCATCACACTATTGAAATATGCACGGTAACAAGCAAGTAAGATAACAATATTGAAGTTGATATAAGTTAGGAAGTAAATGACAATACGAAAGTAATTTATATTTTTACATAGGCATCGCCACTTATCAAGGTCCAGAAGCCATTTGAGGATAAGGGTTAAAGAATGAACAGTAGTCAATTGAACAATGTAGTAATCGTTAGTAATGGAAATTCGGTAAATTTGTTAACTTAAGTGGAACAGCTCATCAAGAACTTGTTTACATTAGGCTTGAAGACAACCATATTGTAATCAGCTGGTAAGCAGGTAGACGAAAGACAGTCCACAGGTGTGCAGTTCTAAGAAAGAAGCTTTGTTTATGGAATCTACGTTTAGGTTTAGGCACAGGTAAAGAGTGTGAGAAATTATTGATAGTGTTTTCAGCTAGACGAGTGTTTCTCGTGATAGTTTGGCGAGGGGGAAATAGATTGGATCTCATGAAAATAACGATAAAGTAGAAACAGACTCGCAACATCTCTTCTGTGCGAAATGATAATGCGAAAGTAAATGATAATGCGAAAGTAATACGGAAGCAAATGATGGGATTTCCGGTCGAAAGTAAATATATACTGCGGGTAGAAGTGTTCGAAGGATACACTGTGAGAGATTCAGAAAGAATGCAGAGAAATGGAAAAGAGAGGATGCGGTGAGTGATTTTAGCTGATATTCTGAAATTGAAAGGTGGAAATATAATCTAGTGTTAACACTAACAACGTGGCCCCAACGACTTACGCAGAAAACCCCGTGTTCAACAAGCCATGTTTACATTATGTATATATCTGTGATATTCTCCGTTCCAGTTAACAAACTGTACAAGAACTGATATAGCTAAAAGTAAACTTACGAAGAAAAATAAAACATAAACTAACGTTGTCGGTCGGCTGTTTTGAAATGTATGGTTTTAAACTAGTATATAGATTTTGCTGAAAGCGTGTTAAACCGTATATATTGACGGATTCCCGGAGTGGAAAATGTAACCATGGATCTATTGTTGCAGTCAAAATTTGTGCGGTGTTCATCATCGATTTCTTTTGATCTTCAATAATCAAACGAAACACGGAATCTTCCGATGTAATTTTTTCATTCCTGCTATTGTTTCGTGGCCCGAATGTCAAACTGCGCGCCATTTATTTTTTTCTACAAATTTACTTTTTTTTTTTTTTTTACTTTTTTTTTTTTTTACTTTTTTTTTTTTTTTTTTACTATTTTTTTCTCTCCAGCTTCTTTTACCGAGAATTTTTTTATCCGTCAAATCATTTTTTTAATTGATTTTAAAACAATAATCTCGCTTTTCTTTCTCTCTATCTCTCTCATATATATATATATATATATATATATATATATATATATATATATATATATATATATATATATATATTCTTTTATTAGAGATGTGAAGAAAAAAAACAATTTCAAGATTCTAAAGAATTCCTGACTCGTATAATGTTCCTATTCAAAGTGAGATTTCTTTGTTTTACGATCGCAAATGCAATTTTATTTGAGAATGTCAAATCCGACATGCTACAAAATTACAAACACATACACACACACACACACATACACAAACACACACATAAACTTACATATATATATATATATATATATATATATATATATATATATATATGTGTGTATATATATATATAAGTGAGTGTGTGTGCGCTTATATATAACTTTCAGTAAAAAAAAAAAAAAGTTAGAATAAATTGGACGCCATCCTGTAGAACCTGCGTCATGACTCTTTGCATAGTATCGGCTTTTTCCTCACGTGTGTAGCTTGCCTAATGGATACTAACACGGACTATGAATTCTTATATAACAGGTTGAAATTTAATCAAATTGATGATTTAACGTATCTGTTGACCATTGCGAAAAGTACAGGATGTCTAAAAAGTCACTGAAGGGTTTTGAACTTAAATAGATTCCTTATTTTCTTTCTGTAATTTTTACACGATCTGATTTAGACAATCGGAAATTTTATAAAAGAAATTCCAAGTTTAAACAATCTTTTTTTGTGTGTGAAAAATAATCCTTTTTAAATGTTGCCCATTTTATTATCCCTCACTATGACAATGTCAAATGGCCACAACGTCTCACAGACTTGACTAGTAGCCCCGACTTTTTCTTGTGGGGATATCTTAAAGAAAGAGTCTATGCTAACAAACTCCAAACGCTGCAAGAATTGAAGGAAAACATCAGGGACGAAATAAGGAAGTAAAATTGCAATCCAGAGATTCTGCAATCTGTCATGACTAATATTTTGGGAGAACAAATATGCGAAGCTGAAAATGGGCAACATTTTAAAGGCATTATTTTTCATGAAGATTATTTGATTTTTGCAGTTTTTTAAAGTTCCTAATGTTTTAATCAGATTTTGTTAAAATTACAGAAAGACATCATCAAAAATAAAAATCTATTTCAATTTGAAACCCTTCAATGACGTTTTGGACAATGCACAATTTTCCACACAATTTAGCTCATATTAGTGGCATTTCTGTTTTGCTATAACTACCTGGATGTAATATCATTAAGTAAAATAATAAATTATGTTCAACCAATCGTATTCAATGGAATACGAGGATCGTTCAATAAGTAATACCCCTGGCACACTTCTTGTGGCCTGATCAAGCTGAAATTTTGCATTGCAATGATTTAAATCGTTATGAGTTATTCGGCAAATTACAGCTCTAAACTCATTGCGTTTTTTGTCAAATGGAACTTGTTGAGTGTCGCGCAGTGATCAGGTTTTTGTATTTGAAAGGACGCACACCACAATAGAAAAATATAAAATAAATAAATAAAAGAAACGTATGGTAATGATCCTCTGTCATATGACCTTGTAAAACGCTGGAATCGTGAATTCAAAAATTCTCGGAAATCTGTGGAAACAGCTCTCGGATCCTCCTGCCATTGATGAGGCATCGATCTGTCAAGTTAAAACTGCTGTTTTTGAAAATCGATTGTTATTATTCGCTAAATAGTCTATATTTACAGTCTTATATATATTTTTTTTATTGAAATTCTTTTAAGATGAGTCATTTATATATTTATTTGCGGACTATGAAAGGCAGTAATTACTGAGGATACAGATAAAATACTCAGCATTCCTACCCCGTCTCGATTAACCACCTGAAGAAGGCCAGAGGAATTGTTGGCCGAAACGTGGTGAAACAACATCTATGAAGATGAGTATAATAGTCCACAAATAAATAAATAGAATCTGTTAAATATGTTGGTTTGTTTCCGCATTTAAAGATTTTCCATCATTGGCATTCATTGTATTGTTTTAATCTTTCCTTTCATTTCAGTTTCTATTTTCTTCAGCAACATGTTTTTTTAGAGATAAGTCATAAATTGGGGCGTCTTTCAAATATTATACCTACTGTCCGATGTTTGTCCCAATTTTCAATATTTGCCGTTAAGTAGTCGTTATAACAAACCAACTTTTTCATAAATATAAACGAACTGTATTTACATGGCGTTGTCAAGTCGAAACATATTGCCGAACGGAGGGTTTAGTCACGTACTATTTAAGATACACCTAATATCCTAAAATTGGACCACATGTTGGATTTATGGAAGCGTAAAGCATATCCATCTTTATCTATGAAAATCAAATAGTTAAGGAGAAATAACTCTCATAGCTTAAATAAATAAAGGTTACTCCCGTTCTTAGCTGCTACTGATGTCGGTTTTAACAAATAATTTTATATAAAATAAATAAATCAACTTTAAACAATATTTTCAAGGAGAACAATTAAAACAATGACCATTAATACCATAGAGCTAATTATTAAAATCAATTTTCTATAGTATAATATGCAAATTAGGTAACCTCTTTAATGTAGATGTCATTTGAATAAATAGTGTATATATATATATATATATATATATATACTACCTACGCACAGTTCAAACATTTCAAAATACAACCGCTATATACAACACGCGACTCTTTACAAACAGACTTCTTTACCCAACGTTACAACATGGCAAGAAAGAAGAAAAAGAAAAAAGAAACAAACAAACAACACACTGAAGATGGAGTATACCTCCGAAATATATTTGTGATAAATTTCAAACAAGTAAAATATTTGTTTATTTTCCTAATATTACGTTGTGATTTGGCTTTCAAGCACACTTGATGCGTATTTTATTTTATTCAAATTTAAACAACGTTTCTATATGAACTCTCATCCTTGATATATATATATATATATATATATATATATATATATATATATATATATATATAAGGCAAAATGTGTGTGTGTGTTTGTATGTCTACCAAAAACTTTCGACGGACGCGACGAACACTGACAAAATCGGTATTGTTTAAAAGCATGGAGTCTCGGACGATAAATATCCGAAAATTAGCCTAAAACATTCATTCTTTCACCGTTACTGGGCTGTTGTTTACAAGTAGGATTCACTTTTTTCGTTGACTTTTTGCAGTCATTTACACCTTGCAATGAGTAAGCTTCATTTGAACGGCGGCGATGTTGTATGCTACGGTGGCCGCGGTGTCTAAACCGTTCGCTTTTTCTTCACTTCCTTTTCCTCTTAGCGTTTCAGGTTCGAACTTTTACTCACTGCTATTTACATTTTTCTTAGGGGGGCATTTTTAAAAAAGATTTTTGGAGCTCTGTTGATAAATTATTTTATTTTTATTTTTATATTTAAAATTCTTTATATTTTTTATTTATTTATATTTATATTTTTTATATTCATATTCATATTTATATACATTATTTATATATTTATGTATATTATTTTTATATTTATATTCATATATATTATTTTTTATATTTATATTTACATTTTTTTATATTTTTATTTTTATATTTATATATATTATTTTTATATTTATATTTATATATATTATTTTTTATATTCATATTTACATTTTTTATATTTTTATTTATATGTTTTATATTTATATTTTTTATTTTTATATTTACAATGAGTTATATTTATTTTTATTTTATTTATTTATTATTTTTAGAGCTCTGTTGATCAATTATTTTATTTTAATCTTCTTTTTTTTGCCCTCATTTACCTTTTGTATATATTAATCAAATTGTAAACGAACAAGCAAACAAAAAGACAGGTATACGACTTAATTTTAATAGATAAATGCTATCTTATAAACGCAAATCTTTCAGAATAATTTTTTTATTAAATAATATCATATTTACAAAATATTTTTGATAATAAATTTTAAAGAGTTAAATATACAATTAAAATAATTTAGAATACTGCTTTACAACAATAGTAGTTGTTCTGCTGTTATTGTTAATCTATATAATTATAAAACTCAAATGACCTTGTAACAATGTATGTAACCCACTTTCCGGTTTACGACATCCGGTTGCGCATGCGCGCGCATAAACATTAACCAATAACAACGTAAACAAATAAACACAAATCGCTTCTTTTGGAGATTTTGACCTGCGCACTGAAATTATTATTTGACATGGGAAAAGTGAGGTTTAAAATAACTTAAACGTAATACAGAAATGAACGATGTAGAAAAAAGCAGACAGTATTAACAATTGTTTATTTGGATAATTTAAACGCGAAAAAAAAGAACAATTGGGACGCTGAAATATTAACGTTATTATTTCGAAATTATTATTTAACATGGGAAGAGTGGTGTTTAAACTAACTTAGACGTAATACAGAAATGAACGATGTAAAAAAAAAAAGGCAGATATATCAAAATTTGTAATTTAACTATAATAAGTATTATGGTATCTGTTCAGTGCACATTTACCTATAAGTATGGCCAACCACTTATAATTCAGTAACTGTAATTTTTTTTTTGTCAAAAATAATCAATTATAATAAACAGAACGACTCATAGAAATCTATCTATATTCTTTTTTCATTTAAATATACTTTCATAGAAATGTTTCTGTTATGTCAAGAAAAGGCTATTTTCTTTACGTCACAAGTGTCACGCTCATACATGAGTTCCATAGATAATATAACATACTGACCCAACGGGTCACGGGTAGTCTAGTAATGTGTTAAAAATACTAACTTATGTAATTGTAAATTAATATCTATTAACGAAAAAAGTTTAGAGGCTAATGACAGGCAACAATAAATAACACTATTAGGTTGACGCGAAAGTTCTTGCGAAATGTTTAATTTTGTATTTTTAAATAAGTTTTCATCGTGATACCTTTACTTTATATATTATATTAAAGATGGTTTCTCGCTCTATCTCATCGTTTAAATTACAATCGTTTAAAACTATTATGTCTTCTTTTCAGAACGTTGAATACAAGATGGAAAAAAAAACTAATTCGCACAATTTTCTTATTTTGATTCAAGCTAGATTGGGAAGCTGCTGAAACAGCTTACGATATATACGTTTGGAACAGGAACCACTACTGAACGCGCAATGGTGGTTTAAGAAATTTTGTAGCGGCGACTATTCGAGAACTTCTGAATTAGACGTAACGTATACAACGATTTCTAACCACTTTAGAAAGATTGGAAAGAAAAAAAAATTGATTAATGGGTGGCTCACAAATTGAACGACAATCAAATGAAACGCCGCTATGAAGTGCCATCTTCCCTTCTTTTACGCAACAAGAACGACCCGTTTCTCCACCGGGTTGTAACTTACGATAAAACGTGAGTTCTTTACGACAACCGGCCACGCTTAGCTCAGTGGTTAGCACCACGACATTTCTCGAAGCCAGAGTTGCACCAAAAGAATGGCATGCTGACTGGTGGTCTGCGACCGATCATATACTTTACAGTTTTTTGAATGAAGGCGAAACCATTACGAGGGAGAAGTATTGTCACCAAATGGATGAAATTTCGGCAACAACATCCAGTATTAGACAACAGAACAGGCTCAATTCTCTTCCACAATAATGCTCGACCGCACATTGCTAAACCGACCCTGCAGAAGTTGATCGAATTGGATTATGAAACTCTGCCATATCCGCTATACTCTCCAGACGTCTCACCTACCGATTACCAATTTTTCGAGCATCTTGACAACTTTCTACATGAGAAATGCTTCAAAACCTAAGCGATATCAAAAACGCCTTCAGCGACTTCATCGGCACCAGAATGCAATATTTTTTTTTACATTACTTGTTGTTCGTTAGCAAAAGTGTCTTGGAACTGATAGTGCTTATTTCGATGAATAAATTTATGTTTGTGCCGAGATATGGTCATCTGAATTTAAAAGTTAAAAACCGCAAGAATTTTCTTGTTAACCTGGTACTAAATGAGCAGAGCTTCTTTATTCATACGCACATTATTGGCTACATATGTGCATACACGCTTCTGTCAGATTCTCTTTCTTTTATTTTTATTTTTATTTATTTATTTTTTATTTATTTATTTTTTTTACAATGAAACTAGGTTTTAAATCGGCATTCTTTAATTTGCGTTATTTGAAAAAAAATTTGAAAATCGCAATAAAACGAAACGTAGAACAAAACAAAGAAAAAAGAAAGGGGGTTAATAGGTGAGGGGGAATGGGATACAAGTGCGAATTACTAAGGGCTATCCAAAAATACAATTGCGTATTAGGACTTCTACCCAATCATAACTGACGGAACAAGATCCTGCCACCCCTGTGGATTAAATAAAGAATTTCGTTCGAAATTCCGTGCAGATTCCCGAGTTCAACAGAAAGATGTCCAAGATACACCTAAAAAGAAAACTGCCATTACATCGACATTATGAAAATAACATTCAAAGTAAGAACGGTTGTCTGAAGAATCAAAATAAATTTTAGTCATTATTTTCTTCTGAAATTTGTATCCATTCTTTCTCATCCAGGGATAACCTGGATACATTAAAGGATTGTCTTTTATATTGCTCAACTTTTGAAATGAAATGCTTCCAGCATTCACGTGGTGCCTCCCGCTGGTACTTCTCGATATCAAACTGTGCATTTATTGTCTCTATAGACGCATAACGATCCTTCTCCATGAAATTCTTTATTTGGCCAATCAACTCTGGTGTTTTGCCTGCCTTCCTCCTTCCAAATGGAATCTAAGAAACCAATCTCAACATCGGAATGTATGAAGTGCTTTCAATAAGTTTCTATATTTTTTTCGTATGGCCACTTTTCTTGATAATACACACATGTAACTCTAGTCCCTTTCAAAGTAATCTCCTCCAGCTGCAATGCACTTGTTGTGCCATTCCAACAACTTATGGAAGACCCCATGAAAGTCATCTTGTGTGAGCATGTCAATGACCCTCGTCACAATTGTCTCATCACAACAGCCTCCAAGGTTTTCGTTGAACTTAGGGAATAACCAAAAGTCACAGGGAGCAACGACTGGAGAATAGGGAGAGTGACGAAATGTCTTGATGTCCATCTTGGTCAAATAGTCTGTGACAAGGATGGACTTGTGAACTGGTGTATTCGTGCAAATCTTCCGCATCTTCAGTTCCTCGCGAATAATTGTATATACAGTTCCCACACTGACATTTAACCGTACACTTATTGTCTCTATAAACAAACGACGGTCCTCATCCATGAAATTCTTTATTTGGCCAATCAATTCCGGTGTCCTGACTTCCTTACTTCTCCAACGCCTCTCATCATCCATCACAGACTCCCTGCCTTTCACCGTTACTGGGCTGTTGTTTACAAGTAGGATTCACTTTTTTCGTTGACTTTTTGCAGTCATTTACACCTTGCAATGAGTAAGCTTCATTTGAACGGCGGCGATGTTGTATGCTACGGTGGCCGCGGTGTCTAAACCGTTCGCTTTTTCTTCACTTCCTTTTCCTCTTAGCGTTTCAGGTTCGAACTTGTACTCACTGCTATTTACATGTTTCTTGGGGGGGGGCATTTTTAAAAAAGATTTTTGGAGCTCTGTTGATAAATTATTTTATTTTTATTTTTATATTTAAAATTCTTTATATTTTTTATTTATTTATATTTATATTTTTTATATTCATATTCATATTTATATACATTATTTATATATTTATGTATATTATTTTTATATTTATATTCATATATATTATTTTTTATATTTATATTTACATTTTTTTATATTTTTATTTTTATATTTATATATATTATTTTTATATTTATATTTATATATATTATTTTTTATATTCATATTTACATTTTTTATATTTGTATTTATATGTTTTATATTTATATTTTTTATTTTTATATTTACAATGAGTTATATTTATTTTTATTTTATTTTTATTTTTTAGAGCTCTGTTGATCAATTATTTTATTTTAATCTTCTTTTTTTTGCCCTCATTTACCTTTTGTATATATTAATCAAATTGTAAACGAACAAACAAACAAAAAGACAGGTATACGACTTAATTTTAATAGATAAATGCTATCTTATAAACGCAAATCTTTCAGAATAATTTTTTTATTAAATAATATCATATTTACAAAATATTTTTGATAATAAATTTTAAAGAGTTAAATATACAATTAAAATAATTTAGAATACTGCTTTACAACAATAGTAGTTGTTCTGCTGTTATTGTTAATCTATATAATTATAAAACTCAAATGACCTTGTAACAATGTATGTAACCCACTTTCCGGTTTACGACATCCGGTTGCGCATGCGCGCGCATAAACATTAACCAATAACAACGTAAACAAATAAACACAAATCGCTTCTTTTGGAGATTTTGACCTGCGCACTGAAATTATTATTTGACATGGGAAAAGTGAGGTTTAAAATAACTTAAACGTAATACAGAAATGAACGATGTAGAAAAAAGCAGACAGTATTAACAATTGTTTATTTGGATAATTTAAACGCGAAAAAAAAAGAACAATTGGGACGCTGAAATATTAACGTTATTATTTCGAAATTATTATTTAACATGGGAAGAGTGGTGTTTAAACTAACTTAGACGTAATACAGAAATGAACGATGTAAAAAAAAAAAAAGGCAGATATATCAAAATTTGTAATTTAACTATAATAAGTATTATGGTATCTGTTCAGTGCACATTTACCTATAAGTATGGCCAACCACTTATAATTCAGTAACTGTAATTTTTTTTTTTTGTCAAAAATAATCAATTATAATAAACAGAACGACTCATAGAAATCTATCTATATTCTTTTTTCATTTTAATATACTTTCATAGAAATGTTTCTGTTATGTCAAGAAAAGGCTATTTTCTTTACGTCACAAGTGTCACGCTCATACATGAATTCCATAGATAATATAACATACTGACCCAACGGGTCACGGTTAGTCTAGTAATGTGTTAAAAATACTAACTTATGTAATTGTAAATTAGTATCTATTAACGAAAAAAGTTTAGAGGCTAATGACAGGCAACAATAAATAACACTATTAGGTTGACGCGAAAGTTCTTGCGAAATGTTTAATTTTGTATTTTTAAATAAGTTTTCATCGTGATACCTTTACTTTATATATTATATTAAAGATCGTTTCTCGCTCTATCTCATTGTTTAAATTACAATCGTTTAAAACTATTATGTCTTCTTTTCAGAACGTTGAATACAAGATGGAAAAAAAAACTAATTCGCACAATTTTCTTATTTTGATTCAAGCTAGATTGGGAAGCTGCTGAAACAGCTTACGATATATACGTTTGGAACAGGAACCACTACTGAACGCACAATGGTGGTTTAAGAAATTTTGTAGCGGCGACTATTCGAGAACTTCTGAATTAGACGTAACGTATACAACGATTTCTAACCACTTTAGAAAGATTGGAAAGAAAAAAAAAATTGATTAATGGGTGGTTCACAAATTGAACGACAATCAAATGAAACGCCGCTATGAAGTGCCATCTTCCCTTCTTTTACGCAACAAGAACGACCCGTTTCTCCACCGGGTTGTAACTTACGATAAAACGTGAGTTCTTTACGACAACCGGCCACGCTTAGCTCAGTGGTTAGCACCACGACATTTCTCGAAGCCAGAGTTGCGCCAAAAGAATGGCATGCTGACTGGTGGTCTGCGACCGATCATATACTTTACAGTTTTTTGAATGAAGGCGAAACCATTACGAGGGAGAAGTACTGTCACCAAATGGATGAAATTTCGGCAACAACATCCAGTATTAGGCAACAGAACAGATGTGGCAACAGTATTCCATCCTTGGACGTACCTGGCTCTTATATAGATAGCGAATAGCATCAGCAGTGAGATATCTACCGGATCGATAGAAAGATCCCACCATTTTTCCAGCGGTCTTGGCAACAGATTTGATGTACGTGTTCCATTTAAGATCAGGAGTAATGGTCAAGCCAAGAAGCTTGTCAAAACTTTAGGCCTCCTGAAGACGAGAGCCATTCATTTCAATTGATGCCAGATGTGGATCAGAATGTTGATGATGTAAAGAGAGAAGCTTGGTTTTAGATGCATTAAAAGTAACCAGCCACTCCTTACCCCATTGTACTACGTGCTCAAGATCAGAGGAGAGAGAATTGGAGAGTACTTGGTCGTTTACTGCCTTAGATGTGCTACTATAAATGGTAGTGTCGTCAGCATAGATGTCTACAAATGATGTAAGGATGTGATTTGGAAGATCATTAATGTAGATCAGGAAAAGAGTCGGGCCCAGGATGGACCCCTGAGGGACACCAGCATTAATACTGTGAGCTTCTGATTTTTGCCCCTCAACTACTACTCTTATGAACCTATCAGAAAGAAATGATTTAATAATTGAGAAGACATTTCCAGCTATACCATAGCTAGAGATCTTATGAAGTAAACCTTTATGCCATACCCTATCAAAGGCCTTAGATATGTCAAGAGCAATTGCCCTAGAAAGGTTGCCTCCGTCTAGAGATTAGCTAATCCTATGAGATATAACTGTAAGCGCATCTGCTGTAGATCTAGCAGAACGGAAACCATATTGAGTGTCACTAAGAAGGTTATTTTTGTTGAGATGGTTGATTACTTCTGTATTTAACACAGATTCCAGCAACTTACTCATGACGCACAGGAGACTTATTGGCCTGTACTGAGAGGGGGATGAGCGATCACCTGAATTCTTAAATACAGGGCATACTGATGAAATTTTCCAGGGAGATGGGAAACTATTCTCCTTAAGACAACGTTTAAACAGTTTTGTAAGTATGGGCGCTAGTTCAGGTTGAAGTTTTTTGAGTACTATAATTGGAATACCGTCAGGGCCAGTTGCTTTACTCGAATCAAGGTTTTTGATTAGCTTGGCAACATCACATACAGATATACGTATATCACATAGCATGTTTTCTGATACAGGAGGAAATATTGGGGGTTGGTGGCCTTGATCGCAAAGGGTAGAATTAGCTGCAAAGTTCTTGACAAAGAGTTTGGCTTTGTCTGATGCTGACGAGATTACCTCGGGTCCATTGATGATAGTTGGGATGGAGCACACGCTTCTGTTCAGGATTCTGTTTGCTATTTGCCAAAACTGGTGGGAACCAAGCCGCTGCTCAGCTACTTTGGACTTAACGGATTGAGCATACAACTCTCTTGCATTCTTTATTACTTTCTTACAATGGTTGCTGGCAGTCCTGAAAGCTGCTTTAGTTTTCATACATCTATTACGTTGGAAACAGTGGAAAAAGTGATTTCTGTGCGCAATTGCAGCAGCACATTCTGGAGAGAACCATGGCTGGCTGTTAGGTTTTTGCTGAAACTTTTTCGAGGGTATGAAACGGTCAATACCTACAATTAGCCATTCCGTCAGGTCTAATACTATAGAGGACACATCCTTTTGAAACATGGAATGCAGAGGTAGATCAGATATAAATGTACGGAAGCTATCCCAGTCAGCCTTAGTGTATCGATATACTGTACGATGGAGAGGTACGTCTGGGGACTTATTACATTTCATTTTTATCTTAATTGATACAACAGAGTGGTCGGAAGATCCAAGAGGCGACAGAACAGAAACTGAACATAGTTCAGGGCAAGTTGTGAGAAAAAGGTCTAGTAGGCTCGCATACTGGCCGACATTGTCGGGCACACGGATGGGTTCCTGAACAATCTGAGTGAGGTTATAGGCAATGGAGAAATCATGACAGAACCTCCCCTCATCATCGGTCTTGTTTGAGTGGGTCAACCATTCGACGTTGTGAACATTGAAGTCACCACATACGTGAATGTTAGCTGAAGGATAAGCAGATAGGACTTGGTCAATTTTCTCAGATATGCTTTGAAAGATAGTAACTCCGCTGTTATGGGGGCGATAGAGAGTAAATATAAATGCAGTAGTGTGAGCTAAAGCAACCCGGAAGCACATATAGGATAAGTTAGGATCTTCCCTGGAGATGTCCCTCCCACATGGAAAGTTATCCCTAATATAGGCACATGTTCCATGCCCATGGCGATTTTGGGGGTCAGATTTAGAAGTTAAGTTAGAGTATCCTTTAATAGCGAACTCTTCTAGGGAAATAGCCTGTCCAATGCCAGTTTCACTTAAAAATAAAAGGTCTGGTTTAGTCTCCCGTAATTGGGTTTCAACCTCTAGAAGGTTAGAACGTAGAGCCCTGATGTTGGAGAAGGAGACATTGTAGTAGGGGTCTACGTTGGAAGTTGGAGAACCAGGTTTAATCGTGTATTTTTTCTTGAAACTTGTCATGGTGAATTTTTGGAATTTGTGGACTAGGTCGTCAGACTTACTTAGAGCAGGACAGAGAGGGGAAACTAAGCGAGAAAAAGAAACGAAGAATTTTTAAATTTTTTTTTATTATTTGTAGCTAATGATAAGGTAAAGCCGTAACAATTACCCACTAGTATGGCATCGAGAGGCCCCACCAGAAGCTACTGCATGGTCCAGAATGCATTCACCAAATGGCAATACAATTGTCAGATTCTCTTTCTTTTATTTTTATTTTTATTTATTTATTTTTTATTTATTTTTTTTTTTTTTTACAATGAAACCAGGTTTTAAATCGGCATTCTTTAATTTGCGTTATTTGAAAAAAAATTTGAAAATCGCAATAAAACGAAACGTAGAACAAAACAAAGAAAAAAGAAAGGGGGTTAATAGGTGAGGGGGAATGGGATACAAGTGCGAATTACTAAGGGCTATCCAAAAATACAATTGCGTATTAGGACTTCTACCCAATCATAACTGACGGAACAAGATCCTGCCATCCCTGTGGATTAAATAAAGAATTCCGTGCGAAATTCCGTGCAGATTCCCGAGTTCAACAGAAAGATGTCCAAGATACACCTAAAAAGAAAACTGCCATTACATCGACATTATGAAAATACATTCAAAGTAAGAACGGTTGTCTGAAGAATCAAAATAAATTTTAGTCATTATTTTCTTCTGAAATTTGTATCCATTCTTTGTCATCCAGGGATAACCTGGATACATTAAAGGATTGTCTTTTATATTGCTCAACTTTTGAAATGAAATGCTTCCAGCATTCACGTGGTGTCTCCCGCTGGTACTTTTCGATATAAAACTGTGCATTTATTGTCTCTATAGACGCATAACGATCCTTCTCCATGAAATTCTTTATTTGGCCAATCAACTCTGGTGTTTTACCTACCTTCCTCCTTCCAAATGGAATCTAAGAAACCAATCTCAACATCAGAATGTATGAAGTGCTTTCAATAAGTTTCTAGACTTTTTTCGAATGGCCACTTTTCTTGATAATACACACATGTAACTCTAGTCCCTTTCAAAGTAATCTCCTCCAGCTGCAATGCACTTGTTGTGCCATTCCAACAACTTATGGAAGACCCCATGAAAGTCATCTTGTGTGAGCATGTCAATGACCCTCGTCACAATTGTCTCATCACAACAGCTTCCAAGGTTTTCTTTGAACTTAGGGAATAACCAAAAGTCACAGGGAGCAACGACTGGAGAATAGGGAGAGTGACGAAATGTCTTGATGTCCATCTTGGTCAAATAGTCTGTGACAAGGATGGACTTGTGAACTGGTGTATTCGTGCAAATCTTCCGCATCTTCAGTTCCTCGCGAATAATTGTATATACAGTTCCCACACTGACATTTAACCGTACACTTATTGTCTCTATAAACAAACGACGGTCCTCATCCATGAAATTCTTTATTTGGCCAATCAATTCCGGTGTCCTGACTTCCTTACTTCTCCAACACCTCTCATCATCCATCACAGACTCCCTGCCTTCATTAAATCTCTTATGCCACTCAAAAACTGATGCTCGTCATGCAAGATGGTCCAAAAGCAATCTGAAGAACTCCATACGTTTCTGTGGCATTTTTTTAAAACAGAATTTTGTTGCATATCGTTCTTCTAAAGTGTCCTCACGTCCAGACTGCATTTTTGAAATTCGCCAGCTCTGATAACCAGGCGTTAGTAGGCTGTATTCCAACTGCTATAGCTGTTCATTTGAACTTGAAATCATAAAAATTGGTCAGTTATATAATAAGATGTATAGCAATAACATAGTGAATTTTCAAGAGTCTATGATAATTTTCGAATCCTGTACAAAAAGTCTGGAAACATATTGAAGACATCTCGTATCTCATCACGAGGTCTTTTCTTGCTTCACAGTAAGAGCTTCAATAGTGTTATAATGTTAGAAGCCGGGGGGATTTACAACAGTTTAGAATACAGCAACATGTGCACTGCGATGGACATGCGTTGTATCAAAGTTTATAGTTACCCAAAGGTGCTGAGTTCAATCCTGAACGAAGGCAGTGAAAAGTAACATTCATAACAGAAAAAGACTCTTTTTTTAAAGAAAAAAAAAATCCAATATAGCTATTTCGATTTAACTTGTATCACATATTCAGACATCAAGTTGCCGTAATTATTTTCAAGCATTAATTTTACGCTTATATATATATATATATATATATATATATATATACTAGCAGAAGTACCCGTCGTTGACTGGGTTCAAAAACAGACTACAGAAAATGGACTGTGATTGATGAAAGTATGATACTTTATTGAGATTGTCGGACTGACTTCCTCATCTTTGTTGTTACAGTCACAACGTTTGGTAACTGTAAACTCTGATACAACGTCTAGGACCACTCGTTGTATCAAAGTTTACAGTTACCCAAAGGCGCTGAGTTCAATACTGAACGAAGGCAGTGAAAAGTAACATTCATAACAGAGAATCAGCAACTATGTCCCAGAGCCTAGCTGGAGTGCGAACACGGTACTCCCGTAATAATAATGAATGGTTGGGTTCGAGACTCCTAACAGCTCGATACAAAACACCTGATGAAGACCGGAGGGCAAAACGGCCGAAACGTTGTGACTATAACAATCAAGATGAGGAAGTCAGTCCGACAATCTCAATAAATGAAAACACCTCATCTAAAAAATACAGACAATTACTAAAGTATGATAGGTTGTGAAAAGGAGGGGGTTGTAAAAAGATAGGTTTTGATACTCAAAAAATTTACCCTAAGACAAAATATGACGAAAGTAAAGATAATTTCCGAAAATATATTTTTTATATCAACTTTGATTCCATTCGAAGCCAAGAGTGACCAACAAAATGATGTTTCCTTAGAAAGAGAAAATGTTATATATATAATAATATAAATATACAAGGAATAAATGTTACCATAGTCAATAAAAGTTACTTTTATGGCAGAAAAGTTCATTGGTTTGTATTTTTAAGTAGTTTGTAAAAAAAAATTTATTTTTAATTCACGAACTGGTTTTAAAAAATCAAAATGGCAGCGACTTTGAAATGGAGAGCCTCGTTTTCAATTTAAAGGAGGGGCACCTGAGCATTTTGTGTTAACAATTTAAGAGTTCCGTCAACGTAAGGAATATTTATAAGCATGTTTTAATGTTTTCCGTTATTTTGTGCTTGAGGAATATTCGATTATGGCATGTGTAGTTTATATAAAAATTCATTTAAGTAGTTATCGCCTCAAATTTCGTTTTAATTTCGGTTCGCTGAAATTATTTCAAGTAAAGAGCATTAAAAACTATTTCAAAACAAATAAAACATGAACTGAACTTTTATTGACTATGGTAACATTTATTTCTTGTATATTTATTTTTTCGGGTAGTCGTTTGTTGGCTTCTGCTAAACACTCTTACTAAATAATATCGACGAAATATCGAAAAACAAAGAAACAAAAACAGTTTTGAAAAATAATGAAGCTTTACTTACTTTAGTAAAATAATTCGAAACAGCAAAATAGGATATTAAAAAAGTAAACACGTAATTACTTTAGTTTTTTAAAGCAAAGAATCGATATACATATGAATAAGAAGAAAATGGCGCCCTTTTCAAGCAGAACAGCTTCGTTTCAGTTTTACAGTATTGAACGGTGTAGTATTGCGCCGTCAGATTTAAGGTTGTACTATTGTAATGTAAAGAACACGCAGAAAGGGTTGTAATCAACTGAATTCCTTCTAGTACACTCACAAAAAAAGCTTAAACAGATATAAATAAAAAGGTTATGTAAATGTTTTTTAAAAAGACATGTAATCACGTGATCAGGATTTTTCCTTCTTTTGACACGATAATAAGTAACGTTCTTATTTTTAATTATTTATCTATTTTCGCTATTTTCGAAAGAGAGCTACGTGCAAGTGGAGAAGGGAAAAAACAGTTATGTAACATTTTTGTCGGGAATTGTCTACAGTTCCGGATTTTGGGGGGGTAGTTATTTCGTAGGGAAATGGACACACAGACACACAGACATGTTACCTTTATATATATGTGTGTGTGTGTGTGTGTGTGTGTGTGTATATATATATATATATATATATATATATATATATATATATATATATATATATATATATATTAGGCATTTAACGGTTTTTAATAGCAGGAAACGCCAGGTACCCCTTCTAGTATATATATATATATATATATATATATATATATATATATATATGTGTGTGTGTGTGTGTGTGTGTGTGTGTGTGTGTGTGTGTGTGTTTAATCATAATTAGAATCCCAACATCTGCAACCACTTGAGCATATCCGTTTAATGTTTAAACACTTTTGTTGTTAGAAATATCGGTATGTATATATATATTTCATTTTACCGATGCTTTAAACTTTTGTTTTATTTCTGTAAGTGGTTGCTTGGCTAGGTGTTTCACTGCGCCGTCTTGCCTGTGAAGAGATATATTATTGCTGTTAAGGCGGTCCCGATTGAAAGCCCCATACACCAGTCGTGCTCTTTACTCTCTGATCTATTCCCGGGAGCCGAACAGATTTGCGCTATCTAAATTCGCTGACTGCGTAGCACTCGATGGCTTGCGGCTTGTTTCAAGCAAGCCGCCCACCTGTGGCGCTTTACTCACATTCACATCGTCAGGTGTAAAGACGAGATGAAGCACAGAAATACAAATAACTTGTCCTCCGCGCGAAGTTCTTCAACTCAAAAAAGAACATCAAAACGGGGTTTCGTTTATAAAAATAGTGCACTTCGCCATTTTAGAAAAAAATAATCGTTTGTTAAAAAGCGTGGGGTAAAAGTTCGAAAATTATTCGAAATTGCTTAGATATGATTTCCAATTTTCAGTTAAGATGACTACAATTAATGGAAGGCTGGCATTTTGGCCAAGATCAAAGTGTAGTATCTGTTCTTCAGATGCTGCACTTCCATTTCTTGTTCTCTTTCGGTGGATGAGAAGTCCTTTGCGACTGAGACAATTTTTTTTATTTTTGTACCTTTTCTCCACGTTTAAAAACGACCCTGGTGGCTAACTCTGTCCCGTGGGGAGGCATTGTAAATAGGTACAATTAGTGAAAGGCCTAAAGTTTATGTGTGTGTGCGGTTTGGTACGAATTTTAAATTGTGGTTTAGTCAGATCTTTGAAACGGTCAACAAGACCGGACGTATCTTTACACTACACGATGAAGAGTAAAAGAAAAAAAACTATAAAAAAAATCTTGAAAAATGTGTATTGCACTGAAAGTCTCAGAAAAAAAAATGATTTTAATGATTTAATAAATTTTTTTGGATTTCTAATATTTTCAAATTGAAATGTTATCAAACTCTTATTCAAACTTCGCGTCAAACCACACACACACACACACACACACATCTACAACAACTGTCAACAAAATGTGAGTTAATACCATCATAAAAAAAGAGAAACTAAAAAAAAACTTTTACAAATGTATTACACCGAAAGTCTCAGAAAAAAAATTTCGTATATGATTTTAATCATTTACATTTTTTTTAACATGTTATGTTTTCAAATATTTTCGAATCTATATATATATATTTTCGAATCTATATATATATATATATATATATATATATATATATATATATATATATATATATATATTACTTTTTAACGGTACAAATACTTTGCAGCGGTTTGAAAATAATATTAGCTCTTGATGAGTTTGTTGGTGAAATGGGCCCCAAGGGTTTGGTCGATATATATATATATATATATATATATATATATATATATATATATATACCTGTGTGTGCGCGTTCGTGTGTGTATATATATATATATATGTATATATATATATATATGTGTATATATATATATATGTATATGTATATATGTATGTATATATGTATATGTATATATATATGTATATATATATGTATATATATGTATATATATTTATATATATATATGTATATATATATATATATAAATGAATATATGGTAAAACTGGTAATTAGTAAAAACCTGAAGAGAGTGCTCAATACTATTGCAGAGCAAATATGTGTTTCATTTTTTATTACCGTTTTATCTGTTTGGTTACATATGTTTCGGATGTTGGACCATGTTTACGATCCAACAGCCTCGTCAGACCTTACAGAAGTGATTGTTAGTATTTTGAATCTGTGTTTTAGAAGAAATACGAGAAGAAAAAAAGGGGTAAGAGATAATAAGGGGGACTGAGACGAGTATCGACAATATTTCAGTTTTGAAGATTAAAATACATTAGCTTGTATTGTGTGTGTGAGGGTAGCAGATTCATCTAGGCGTGGTTGGAGATATATAGATATAGGGAGGGGAGGTGGAGAGAGGATGGTAAAGAAAAAAGAGGGTGTTAGGGAGAGGAGGGGGAGAAGTTTCGATTTTTAGGTTTTAAATTTTCACTGCTTTTTGCTTGTTCAGCCAGGTATAGGAAGTACATGAGAGAGAGAGGAGGAGGGAGAGAGAGAAAGAGAGGGAACGAGAGAGAGAGAGAAAAAGGGTTTTTGTAGGTGTTATGTGTTTGATAAGTACAAGGTTCAATTTAAAATTTTCGTAGTCGTTATAGGTCAACTTGTTTATTTCAGTTGACAATGAGTTGTTTTTAGGTAAATAAATATATATATATATTCAAATATAGACATGTAACTATACGTATAGATATATATATATATATATATATATATACTACATAATTATATAGTATATGGTACATATAGAAGAATAAAATTAAAATAATTATCTTTATCATCATCATCATCATCATCATCCTCAATTTAAATTAGCCATCAGACCTGAGTTTGAATAAAACAATTCCGTTTAATACCGGAAAAAAATAAAATTAATAGATTTAAGAGTAATAGTTTTTTTTAAATCATATTTTCCAGGGGTGACGCGATAACTAGTTTAAATGTAATACATTAATAACATGCAACAGAAAATTTTAAATATATACAATTCCCCATTTTCTTTCCCCCTTTATTTTTATTTTCTTTTTCTTTTGTTTTCTATAGCGTTCAAAATATTAAACGAACAATTTTTTGATTTTATGATTTGAATTTTGAGGTTGTTTAAAAAAACAAGATTTGCACGAGATCTTGTAATGTATGGGTGTGTTTCCAATTCCGGTTAAACACATTAAGTCGTTATACTAAAACGCTACATTGCATCATAGGAGCAACACTATATCAATCGAAATATCTATAGAGGAAGGAGTCCCCATTTTTCTCTATAAATATTTAGTCCTCCCACTTCGCCCAGTTGACACCGAGACAAATTTTACACTTTCCTACAATAATTTATTGCACCCATCGTAACTGGTTATTAGCTACATATACATAACATAATCTTTCCATTTTCCGATTTAAAAATAATAAATGCTCCTTGGCAAACCGGCCATTCTGATTGGCTGAGACCTGGCTATTCCCATATTTCGAAATCCACACTTTCATTACATAAGTGAACACTCAGAAATGTTACAATATGGCGTACTCTCTACAGTAGCCAATCTTGCTAAAAGATAACCCAAAAAAAAACATATTAACCGCTTACAATCAGAAATTTCAATACTGATAAATATACATTTACCTATGAACAAAATACCTACACACCACTAAAAACAAACACTTACAGATACTTTTATGTATTTTTCGATTTTGGAAGCGGCTTATCGAGCCTTACAGGATGCTATTTTTTTGTTAATCTTTATTTTTTACTTTGTTTTCGTTTTTTTATCATTTACTATTACGGTGGACTATTTGAATTACTTTTATATTTTCCGCAGATTACCTAGGCTTCAATCCTGTTACTTATTGTGTCTGCAGTTTCTTTTTATAACTCAATAGATGCTTACAAATATGTAAACACGCCAATGTATTATGCGGGTAGGTTTTAAAGTAAATTCCATTGCTTACGTAAACACTTATTTGTTATTTATTTGTTTGTTTTCTCTTTCCCGGACTCAATATCGACACTGCATAGACATTAATTTTGTTTCTGTTTTTGGAGGGGGTTACATTAACTCCAACTCCACAATTTTCTTTAAAATGACAATGTTTCGACTATGTTGATTAAGAAAATCTCATTTAAATTTGGCAGAGACAATTAGTTTTTGAGATATACAGCCCTATATTATGCATTATATTTCACTGGTTGCCAGGTTTCTTCGCACGCGCGATAAACAAATCTACTTTTCTCCGACCGATTCTGCACAATTTTTTATTATTTGTGGGTATGTATGCTTACAACGATTATCAAGGTTAAATTTGGGCAAATATTTTTAAAACCCCTCTCAAAAAATAGGGTGTTTATTCCGAAAACCGTTCTTAACATTGGGAGGTTGAGGTGTTTATGCTGAAAGCCATTCTTAACATGAGTAGGTTGGGGGTTGGTCACCAGCAACAACTGTAGTTCATTTTTTTTACGAGAGGGGGGCATGTTTTCCCTGGGCAACGCCGGTGAACAGGTCCTGCTAGTATTATAATATAATTCACCTTCAACATTTTAATAGAGAAAAAATATATATTAATTTAATATGAATTAACTACAAAAGAAACTTATCGGCTACAAGTACGTAAAAAAAAACCCTGCTTTTCCGTTAATTCATTCCAGCATATTCTCAGAACAAATATCGAGTTATTTAAAGGACTTTTCAAACGATTCTACCACATTGAAAATAATGGATTACTAAATATACATGACTTGGATTTTACTTACTTGGAATATACTATTTTAAAAAAAAACGGCAATTTATTTTAGAATATACAAGTATTCGTGGAATTTTATAAGTGTTTCTGTATTGTCATTATTTAAACTTTGAGTATCCTTTCTACACCATCAGTCCAATTATAATTTTAATTTTCAATTTATGTACTAATAAGCAAAATTTATAAATACCCACATCTATTTTACTAACATTTCATCCGACGAGATGTAGCATTCATTGAAAATCCATGTATCAAGGAAAAAACTTTACTAATTATCTGAAAGCAATAAATTTTGTTGTAATTCTACGTAATTTAACTCAAAATTTCCTTTTATATGGCTGCTTTATTTCGCATATTGAACTTTGCTTATCTGCTTGGGATCATCTTATAAATAATGATACTAATATTTATTAGGGCTTTGCTTACTGTATTATTCAACCTGTAATCTTACGGCGTTACAGAATTTCATTTATACACACACACACACATACACATATATATATATGATGGTATATATATATATATATATATATATATATATATATATATATATATATATATATATATATATATATATATATATAGTTAGTTATTTAGTTTTGAAAATATATATTGCAATCAAGCTATACAAAATATTCCGCGTTTCATCTTCGTGAGGATTCGTCAAGCTCACGAGGATGAAACGCGGAATGTTCTATGTAGCTTAATTGCCATATATTTTTTCAAAACTTACTACCTAGCTCTACTTACGTATTGAGCACTGTCGAAGTAAATATTAAAAATATTTACATAAAATTTTACGTAGATACATAAAATAATGTGTGTGTGTGTGTGTTTGTGTGTGTGCAGGGTGGCCCATAAGTCACTTTACAGTTTGAAAATGAAACAACGTATTTTAAATGACCGTATTTAATTGATTCTTTTTTTATTACCAAGTTTAGAGTGTTAAAATTTTTTCTTACATAATTACGAAAGATAATGTCTCTTAAATAGCCTCCATTCTTGACTTCGCAAAGTCGAGAACTTTTTTGAGCCATTCTCCATGACAGTTCTTAACATCGGAGGTTGTTGGGAAAGAATTACCTGTCGTATGTTCTTGGATGGTTCGAGGATTATTTGCATACACTTTGTCTTAAAGGTATCCCTAAAGCCAAAAAATCTGATGCTGTCAGACTAGGAGAACGTGGAGGCCATTCAAGATCGGAATTTTGAGAGATTTTTTCGATCCTGAAAGATCACAGTTAACAACTGCATTGTGGCTCTAGCTGTATGTGCAGTTGCTGCATCTTGTTGCCATCAATACCCTGGTATGTTTGCTAACTGAGGGCAAACAAAATTCACCAGCATATCTCTCAGCAGTTAGTCACAGTATTTTCATACGCATCTTCAAAGAAGAGAGGCCCATTAAACCCTTTCTGAGTTTAGTCCACACCAAACTGTGACTTTAACTGGGCGCATTGGATTCGCATGAACTTGGCGTGGACTTTCGGTGCCCTAGAATCTGGTATTCTGCTTGTTGACATACCATTCAAATGAAAATGAGCCTCATTGTGAATAAACTCATCCTCGTTTCTTGCAGTTTTTTGAAAAATCTGGTGGGTGTAAAGAGTGCGCTAATTGAACCTTTTAAGAAAACATGTGCAAGTCTCTTCAAATGCGCTGTAGAGAAATCCGTGAGATGGCAAGTTCTTGAGAATGCTTTCGAGTGGATGTTGTTAGATTCTCTTCAATGCTACGGCCTACATCTTCAGCGTTATCAGCGATTTCGTCCACGTCTAGACATATCATTTACAGAGCCTGTCATTGAAAACGTGCCACTAAGTTCATTACTGCAGGCATATTAAAAGGATGTCGACATTAAAATTGCGCATATAAGATCTTTGTAACAATTGGATGACACATTAGTGTAGATATTAAAAATAAGTATATATATATATATATATATATATATATATAGTGCCTACTTCCATTCCATGGAGGCCAGGCGCGAACGCAGACCCCACAGCTTTATTATACCATCCCTATTTAAGTTAAAACATACTTATCAAAGTATTCTTATGTACATCTATATCAAAAACACTTGTAAACTTTTTTTTTTAATTTTTTAATTTTTTATTTCCATACTTTGTGGACCGGGCGCGAACGCAGACCCCACAATTTTAATGAACCACTGTTCTGCCAGATCAAACATGCCCATTCCTGTGTCTCGATACATCTTCTATCATTATATGTGATCAGTTTTTTAAAATAGTCAACCATATAGGAGCCTATTCGTGACCAGACACACACACACCAACACACACACACATACGCACACAGACATTCAGCTTTATATTATTGATATATATACACACACACATATATATATACACATATAGATACACACACACATATGTATGTATGTATGTATGTATGTATGTATGTATGTATGTATGTATGTACATATATGAGGATAGAAATGATGTGTAAACCAAAGTAGCCGCCACAAATAACAAGGCATGGGGTTGTTAATTCTTTGTTTGTTAATGGTCAACAACAAGTGAACGCTTTGTTTGGTGGCGCCTTTAAAGGCTACCGTGTTTGTTTTTTATTCCTATGTGGCGCCCTCTGTCCGCCAAGATTTGCATGAAGCCTTCCTTCTCTTCAGCCATTTTGAAATACGTGAAGATCTTTTACGCGCGTCGAATGATTTGGTTGCGGATGAGAATATGCCATATTTTCGATCCTGTCTAATCAAACATAATGTGGACACAAGTTATTTATCTTCTTCTAATATCTACGTATCTATTAATCTATATACTTATCTAAATATTGATTTATCTGTATATGTGTGTATATGTGCGTTCTGGCCCTTTCCCGTCTCTCTTACTCTCTTCATCGACGCAGTTTAATCATCAAACGGCTAAATAGCTGACAATGGATGAATATTTATCTGTATCTATTATGATAAACTTGGTTTTCTTTGTTTGTTCACGATTTGATTAATATATACCAAAGGTGCACTGTTTCATTTATAGATTGTAATACTTAAAACGGGAAGAAAACCTTTAATTAGCTTAAATGTTTAATATATATAATAAGTTAAGAAGATAAAGCATAAAGTTACAAAGATTGCAAACTTTGCTTTCGGATGAGCTGTATCGCCTAAAAAAGTTCCTAGCTGACCGAAATATGATCATTACTGTGTAGCAATATATTACTGCTTGTGTAAAAACAAATAAAGAATGAATATATATATATATATATATATATATATATATATATATATATATATAAAGTGATCGTGTCCATCTGTCTGTGTACGTTTCCCTGCACAATAACTCTGTCAATTTTCAGTCTACAGTCTGATATGCAGGGTATGGAGATTTGGGAAAGTCTTTGTAATCCATTTTCGGCCAGAGTTTTCAAAAAAGGAAGGGAAAGATCTACCGTAAACCACTAGTTCTAAAACAGATCCTTTGTTCGATAAAATGCATGGCCGTTGGCTGATAGGAAGGGGCGCGGTGGATACTAGAAAGCTGATTGGCTAACTAGAAATCCTCAACATATATAAAAACAAGAAGCAACCACAGAATTCACGCATAAGCCTGACGAATCCTATAGTGGATGAAACGCAGAATATTTAGTGTAGCTTAATCGCCATATATATTTTATAAATTACTAACTTGAGCACTTTTGAAGTAAATACTTAAAGTTTACACATAAATCTATACTTTCGTATATTAAATTTATGTGAGTAAATGAAGTAGTTATATATATATATATATATATGTATATATATATATATACTTTTTATTTGTTTTACATAAGCATTACATATGTCGCTACACATTCATAAGCATATTTCGGTCAGCTAATTACTAGCAACTAGAGACTTGTTCAGGCGATATATATTATATATACATATATATTTATATAACTTCCGGTACGTATCTATAATCATGTAATATATTATTATATTCTTATTTGCGTCAGGTGGTCAAGAGGCAAATCCGTGATGCTATATATTTCGGGACGCCATCTCCTCGTCAGGTGTGTGTTTAACTTTCAAATGTGTGTGGTAGATAATAGAAATTTGTCTTACTGTATATTCCGTTTGAAGATAAGTAAACTTTTATTACATTGAAATTTTCCGGATATAAGAATTCTTCTAATAAACATTTTAAAGAAACAAATATATGTTCACAAAACTTAAATAATAATTGTGTTTGTTGTCATATATTTTTATATATTTCGTAACTATATATATAATCTTGAAAGTTTCTGCCACCTTGAAAACTATATAAAAGTATATTTTTTTTAATCTTAATTGGAATAATATTTTGTCAGTAAATCATTTAATCCTCTGTAATCGCTCAATCAACTTGCTTTCTCGAATTCACAATAATCCTAAGTTTTCAGGGATCGTCAGTTGTTTACTATCATACACTGTTTCTGGGATTTTAAAACAAAACCGTATATTAAATAATGGCCCCGCAGCAGTGTTGATCAAACACCACCTCCCTTAAAAGAACAAAAAAATGCTCCGGGTATGAGATTTTCTGGTTTGCTCCAGAGTAATTAGGCTAATCTCTCTCTATCTATCTATCTCTCTCTCTCTTTCTCTCTCTCTCTTATATATATATATATATATATATATATATATATATATATTCTTTTGCTAGTGCGTGTGTATATATATATATATATATATATATATATATATATATATATATAGTCATCTTGTCTGTCTTTTTTAGGAACAGTTTCTATCAAACTACTCTGTCAATTTTTAGTCTACAGGCTTGATGATTGATATGTCTGGGATTTGAACCTCTGGAACAAATTCGACTCGGTCTTTAGTTGATAAAAAAAATAGCTGCTAAGTGGTCACAATTAGAAAAATAAATTAGAAATGACAGACGTAAGTCGACTTCGAGTACTCTTACACATGCACAAATATACATTTATACGTTAAAGTCAATTAAATTTTAACGTTTTCTTATCCATCTGACGATAGCTCAAACGGTAAGCATTAAGGCTGTTTCCATAAATGTCTTGGCTTCGATTCTAGCTGATAGCGCTCAAATCATATATATATATATATATATATATATATATATATATATTACATTTAAAATCACTACTATATATTGGGTACAATATAATAATCAATAGAGTATTGGTTCTGTTACAATAATTATGAAGTCTGCATACATTAAACATCGCGTTTAAGTGTATTTTGCGACCAGGTCACGTCGGGCATTCACCACTGTACATTGGTGACAATATAATAATCAATAATACGAAATCTCCATAAATTAAAATAGCATATTTAACGAATTTTACCACCGGGCAACGGTGGGTTGTCTGGTATATATATACTTTTGTTTTTCGTTCTTTTTTCATTATACAACTTGTATAGTTGTGAACAGGTGCCTCTGCAGTTTAACATTTCACAAAAAATTCTATTTACATTAGGAGGCGATTAAGTAAACTACAGAAGCGCCTGGTAAAATCTATACAAATTCTATAATTTAGCTTAGAACTGCACGCCTGTGGAAATCTGTTCCGTCTGCCTGCTTCCCACCTGACTACAACCTGGATGTCTTCAAGTCCAACGTAAAAAAATTCCTGATGAACTGCCCCCTTAAGTAATGACACCTTATCAAATCTCCAATACTAACTATTACTACGAGTCTATCCCAGTGATTACTGTACACACAATAACCCTTATCCACGAGTGGCTCCTGGGCCTTGATAAGTGGTGACCCCCATGTAAAAAAAAAATTGAATATCCACCTAAAAAAAAAATGAAAAACAAGAATATATGTTTGTAAACCGCTCGTGTAAGCTTACTGACAGCATTATTTACATCCTAAATTATGAAAAATAAACGAATCTCACAGTAAAAAAAACAGCGCCGGTTTTCGGTGGTGCTGAAAACGAATATAACAGTTAAATTTGTTTTATGATATGAAGAAATTATTAGGTGGTTAGAAAGTAGGTGAGCATTTTACGTTAAATTTATATAGGAAAGTGATCCCCCAAGTAATTTTT
>NC_136510.1:12003903-12013903 GCF_053919585.1 Euprymna scolopes
GAAGGACCGAAATGAATAGGGCTTGTAGAATAAAACATGGCTGTCAGTAAATCGGGAACCATAATCGATCATAGAAAAAGATTTAACTGGTCTTTTAGTGTCGCGGACACGATGATAAACTACAAGTGGCGATCAACGCTTTGCTGCGACTTGCTATAGATTCAGAGACACATTGTCAGATTTTGTCTTCGAGGAAATGGGCAAGTAGAAGTTACTGCACCAGTGGTTCCCCCGTTGAATCAACAACGACGCGATGAGGTCACGGTGGTCAAGTTAATGACATGGACTGATGACCTGGGTGTTCCAAGTTCGAATCCAGGTACTTTTGTTTTAGATGTTGGAAACCTTCACGTGGTTCCTCCTATAAGTACCTAATATATTTCTAGAAAGTATTATGTCTAGGAAAAAATATCGGTGAAACCAATGTCGACAATAGAATCTCCCGATTCATATGATATGATAAACAATGACGCAATTTTAAATTTTACCAAATTGAAGTTGCGATAGAAAAAAGGGAAAACAAGAATCCTAGTTGATACGAGATGGATCACAGCTGATAACTCCTCGATGATGTTTCTGAATTTTTACGATGATGATTGATAATTCGTATTATTTGGATCATTCCGACTATTGTTCTCATCTTGAGTGTTATATTTACCATGTTTTGGTCGATGTAACTTCCGACAGTCTTCAGGTGTATCTTCTTGAACTTAGAAATGATACTGTTGAACTCGGGAATCTGCACGGAAATTCGGACTGATATTTTTTATTTAATCCATATGGGAGAATAACAACCAAGATGATAACAGTAATCTGGACAATCCCAAGGCGTAATTAATCAACTTTATTAAATGTGTAACTTTATTTCTGACTGGAAGAATTCATGTAAAACTTGATGGGAACCTGCGGAAAATTTCGATAGACCGGTATACTAGTATATATATATATATATATATATATATATATATATATATATATATATATATATATATGAGAGAGAGAGAGAGGAACGGGTAACCGGAGGTCAAATGGGTCTTTGCCCTGTAAGTGCCTGCTCATTGGCTGATTAGGAAGGGCGCGGTGGATACTAGAAAGCTGATTGGCTAACTAAAAACTCAATAGAAGGTGCGTATATAAAAACGTGAGACAACCACAAAATTCTCGCATAAACCTTAAGTATCCTAGATTGGACAAAACGCGGAATATTCAGTGTAGCTTAATCGCCATATATATATTATAACTTACTAACTAGCTCTACCTACGTATTGAGCAGTGTTGAAGTAAATACTTCAAGTTTATACATTCGTATATTAATTTTATGTGAGTAAATGAATAATGTTTTGTAAAACACAAAGGTATTGATGCAAAAAATCTAGGTTCATCAGAATAGTCATATGTATTGCAGAATAGTTATAAATATTGTAGAATAGTCATAAATATTGCAGAATAGTTATAAATATTGTAGAATTGTCCATTAAAACAAGGAAAAGAAATGGTGTAGTTTCAGTGGAAATGATACGAGTTAAAATGTTATTGAGATGCAAGGTGCGAATGAACTCAAAATCCGGGCCAACAAAAATGGCACCCGGGAATTGGATGACCTGGTCCTATGACGCAAGTCGTTTTATGGGTCAGGCCGTTGGATGGAGCAAGGTTCGAATGAACTTTAATCCTGGTCACGGCACCAAATTGTATATATGTTATATACTAAGTATTATGAAGATGACATATATTCTGTATTGTTGTTATTCGTTTAGGGAGATTCTTAGTGAGATATCTAGAGACAGGATACACACTTCTATAGGAGCACCAGCCTGTAATTCAACTAAGAGATTTTTTTAATATTTCGATAGATAGACTGAGATAGTGTTTGTGACATTTATACATATATGTTTATTGTAAATCGTCTAGTGATTGGAATGACAGATGATTTCATTTATCAATGAATAACGAGATACTTTGCTATAAAAAAAAGACTTGGTTTATTTAGTAAACATATATACACAATACGCGGTGGGGGGGGAGAGGTGTAGGTTGTGAACGTGACAGGCAGTTCCTCGTCGTCTGTCTCTCGTTCTGCGTCTCTGCCTTGTTTTTGTTACCATCTCACTTTTATTGACTTTCGACCTGGTAACCCATAAACCAATTGACGTCATTGACCCATATTTTGGCCAGCCCGGCGTTTTCTTTTGGTCTTAACTGCGACCGAATTACGTCATCTCCAGGTCATCCCATTCCCAGGTTTCATTTTTGTCGGCCAGGATTTAAGTTCATTCTCTATCTATATAAAAGCCAAGTACGTCCAAGGATGGAATACTGTTGCCATATCTGAGCAGGAGCTGCTAAAAACAACCTATCCTGCCTTGACAGAGTACAAAATAGACTTCGTGGCTTAGTGGGGGATGCCCTTTTCTCTACCCTGCAACCTCTCTCCCACAGAAGAGACGTTGCGAGCCTATCCTTGTTTTATCGTTATTTCCATGGCAGATGCTCGTCTGAACTCCAATCTCTGGTCCCCCCTCGCCAATCTTTCACGAAAAACACCCGTCTAGCTGAATCCACTGTGAAACATTTCCCCCACTCTTTATCTGTGCCTAAATCAAAACGTTGATTCCATGAACAAAGCTTCTTTCTTAGAACTGCACGCCTATGGAACTCTGTTCAGTCTGTCTGCTTCCCACCTGACTACAACTTGGATGTCTTCAAGTCCAACGTTAACAAATTCCTAATGAACCGCCCCCTTTTAGCAAACACTTCATCAAATCTCCACACTAACGTAATGTACTTGCAATAACCCTTATCCCTGAGTGGCTTCCGGGCCTTGATAAGTGGTGATCACTGTGTAAAAAAAAAAAAGAAAAAAAAACTAACTCCATACAACGGCTTGACCCATAAAACGACTTGCGTCATAGGACCAATTCCCGGGTTCCATTTTTGTTGGCCCGGATTTTGAGTTCATTCGCACCTTGACTCTCCATAACAAAAACAACCTTAAGTTTTGAATTAAATTAGTGAATAGAGACCGCAAAGATTATCACAGATCGGAGATAAAAATAAGTATGACTTGGTGGATTATGACTGATGATGATGATGATGATGATGATTGTTACAGTGATGATGAGAGTGATGAGGACTATGACAATGATGATGAGAGTGATGATGACAATGATGATGATGAAAGTGATGATTACAATAATATTGACAATGATTATTACAGTGATAATGATGATAATTATAATGATTGTTACAGTGATGATGAGAGTGACGAGTTCAATTATTATGACAGCGATCATGACAGTAAGGGCTGACAGAATGAGAGGATTTTACCGCTGTAGTTGAAATAAAGGTTTCCGTTCAAAATTTTGAGCAAATTTCCGAATTCGACAGAAAGATTCCCGCGGAGAGGCATGGTAAGCTCCAGAGTGCTTATCCCTTCAACAATACGAAAATCACAACGACCGAAGTGTTATGAATATGAAAGAAGATTACAACTATCAGGAGTATATAACATAAAATACTCCCGAAAAAAGTATATAACATAAAACACTACTTCATCTCCCGAAAACTCGAGAAATATATTTTCCCGGTTATTGCCCGTCCGGTCTGCACCGCAAAAATGTTGTTACCTTCACAATAAACATTCACATTATCAATAAGTACGCGTTATCTTCTGACTCTTTCTTTCTTTTGTTTAATTTTATTTTTCTCATTTCTCAACTTTCCCAGCAGTTGCTATCTGTTCCGTATAAAACAAGGCAAAAACAGACACTTCTGAAACAATTCACTACTTCCTGGTGTGATTTATCACTTCCGGCAGGACGCATACGGAAGATATCAGATTTTCGGGGTTGGGGTCTAGTAATTAGCTGTTTCCGAAGTGGCCGGTTGATAGATAAAGGAACTCATTCTCTATGATTCTTCGACATTAATCTTCACCCAGACTTACATCCAAACGCCCATTGCAATTCTTTACTTAAAATATTCTTAGAAACCTTTGAAAACTTTTGTCTGGTTTTTAGTCTTGAAACAGATAAGTCTTCATTAATTCCAAATCTCACACCCTCTTTCTTTCACGCCGTTCCATTTTTTATTATATATAATATATATATATATATATATATATATATATATATATATATATATATATATATATATATATATATATATATATAAGGCCACAGGGGAAACTACCGAAGCAGCAAAACTAAAGCTGCCCTGCAAGACACTATACATACAAATGTAGGCAAATTTGGCAATATTTTACTGGTTTCAAAATATAGCTTCTTTTTTACCGATTGTCAGAAAAATTTTAACCATAGAATAGTATTATAATCTTCAAAAAAAACTTTAAATTTTCATGTAGCTTTGTCCCATAGAACCAAAGATATGAGCATTTTAATATTCAATTTGACTACGAGTATATATATATATAGTCATCGACATACAGTACTGTTTCGTTGTATCACAACTCGTCAGTACCGCTAGACTAGCACCTCTCCCAAGCCAAGAATTAAAGCTAGAACCATCGCATTGACAGTCGACGCATGGGAGCGGTGCCCGCAAATAACCTCGACAACTGTCTATTTAAACAAACATTCGTCCACCACTTTTATAGTGCTCAAACCGCTTGTTTACAAATAAACAGCGAGCATGTTTCAGCCAATTAAGTTGCGGGTGAGAATATTTAATACAGTGCTTTATCCAAAGAGGGGGGACTTAAAATATAGATAGATAGATAGATAGATAGATAGATAGATAGATAGATAGATAGCTATACGGCCTTTTTTGGCAATTTATAAGTTACAAATCTCAGCGACTATTAATCAGAATTTTACAAATGAAGGCTCGTTGGAAAGATAATGACCTGAAGTGTGTAGCGAGCTATATGATATTTGCCCTTAATCGCATATTAAGGGGATCATCCATCATCTAGAGCCTATTTTTGGCACTTTTTACAGTCATAACATGTTTCAATCATAGTCATTTGTTTTTCGAGTTCTGCATATTAATTACAAAATATCTTATATTTCCGCAAAGCCTCTGGCCTTGATGGAGGGGAGACTAAAACTTGCTGCTATGGTTTCAAATGATCTGAAATAACAGCAAGAGAAGACTTGATTCCAAATATTTTACATATGTTATATCTCCTCTCATGCATAAAGTAAATTTCAGTATATAAGGCTTATTTGATACTGGAGATATTCATAATCGTACTTTATTTCTAATATCAAGGCTAGGGGTTTGAGAGCGGGGGCAAATATATATCTATAGTTACTTCGTTCGAGGAAGCTTAACGTCTTATGAATAAATTCTCTGCTGCTTGCAAGGTATTCGGATAAACCAGAAACATAACAAAGACTGAAGGTGTTCATCAGCCAGCCCCAGCACCAAAAAAAAAAATTGGGAGTGTCAAGCGGAAACTGCCTGTGCATGCGTTCCCCGCAGCGCCAATTCAAGTTTACGGTCAGTTTGAAATTTGTCAAGAACTTCAACAATCTCGGAAGTCAAGTAAACACTAATGGAACGCTTGATGATGAGATAGTCAATAGAATTGCAAAAGCTTCCGGTGCCTTCGGGAAACTTCGTCATCGATTTCTGAAAGTTCGGGCTATTAAACTTCAAACGAAGATACAGGTCGTCAAGGCTGTAGTTCTCAAAATATTCTTGTATGGCTCAGAGTCTTGGATACTGTTCAGAACACAAATTTAGTAATTGAATGCTTTTCACTAATGTTGTCTCCTAGGAATTTGTGGAGTTAATTTATGTGACAGGACTGCAAATGGTGACCTTTTCACCATGTGTCATATTGATGGTATAGAATCGTTTCTCATGAAATCACAGATGTATAACATAAAATACTTCTCATGAAATCACACTGGCCATGTGTTGCGCATTCAAGAGGAAATCATTCAAACAATGTTGATGTACAGTCAACTTGACAGTGGTCAAAGGACAGTAAGTCGACTATTACTTAGGTACAAAGATAAAATAAAAATCTATCTTTTAGATGTTGAAATAAACCCCGCTGTCCTCGAGGACTCTGTGATTGAGCGTAATAAATGGAGTTCTACATGCTTCAATGACATGATTGTTATGGGGTTAAATGGGAAAAAGAATGAGGGAACACACACTCTTGCACTATTTGTGGATTCCTTTGTATATGATGGGCTGGACTGAAAAACCACCTGCGACTCACAGACAAGCTTAACTAGACGAAGTAGCTAATACGGTAGAATCCGATATATATATATATATATATATATATATATATATATATATATATATATATATATATATATATATATATATATATATATGTATATATATATATGTATGTATATATATAGATGTATAGATATATATATATAGATGTATATATTTATATATATAAAGATAGATAGATATATAGATAGATATATAGATATCTATATAGAGAGAGAGAAATATAGATAGATATATAGATATCTATATATATAGATATATATAGAGAGAAATATAGATAGATATAGATAGATATATAGATATCTATAGATATATAGAGAGAGAAATATAGATAGATATAGATAGATATATAGATATCTATCTATATATAGATATATATAGAGAGAAATATAGATAGATATATATATATATAGATAGATAGATATATATATAGATATAGATATATATAGATAGATAGATATAGATAGATAGATAGATAGATAGATATAGATATATATATAGATATATATATAGATAGATATATATATAGATAGATATATAGATATAGATAGATAGATATATAGATAGATATATATAGATAGATAGATAGAGATAGATAGATAGATAGATAGATAGATAGATAGATATATAGATAGATAGATATATATAGATAGATTATAAGGTAAAATTAAAAGCCAAGAACAATGCGAGATTTTTTTTTTATATAGAGTAAAATTAAATGCAAACATAAGAAATAAAGTTCTTTTTTTTGTTGTTTGTTTTTTCTTTTTCACATAAATTTTAACTCTAAACAACAGTAATTTCTTTTTTTTCTGTTGTATTCAATGGTGATATAAATCTCAATATATTTCAGACTTATTAGTCCATTTTCAAGAGAAGACAGCGGAAGAGTGTTCAAAATTGGAAAAGTAGCCGCCGAGTTTGCCACGTGATACCGCGAAATATAGAACAAAAAATGACGTTAGGAGAACGTTAAAATAAATCAGTTGATGTTTGAAATACTTGTTGCGTTTGTGAATCAAGGGAGATGACTATTCAAGCAAGGTTTTTTTTTGTTTTTTTTTTAATTATTGTTTTTCTTATGTTTTAAACTTATATTATAAAAGCGGAGCTCAATTCCAGTCTATTGTTTAGTGTGGGAGTATTTTTTGAAATAATTAAAGATTCGAGGATACGAAGTTGACCTACGTTTCTTGAAGAAGCAAGAATGTTGATGTGAAAATCTGGTTCTGAATTAATGCAAGTGCGAATATGTTTATAGAACGACGAAGCAGTAGTGTTTAAGTGCTCTTTAATGCGGTGATGAAGCAATCTGGTAGTGCTTCCGATGTAAGATGCACTGCATTTAGCGCATTGTAGGTCGTAAACAACGTGGTTCTTAAAGCATAAACCTGTGTGTGATATTGGGCAATTAGAGAGTGAACAAGGGGAAGGTGTATGCGATGGATGTTTTCGGTTGAGCTGTTGTCTTAAAGTAGATCCAGTGTGGATGAGTTGAATGTTGAGCCCCTCGCTGCGGATGGCTTTTCGGATTGAAGATGAGATTTTGTTACTGAGGAAGGGTAGTTTTAGAAAACAATTGTTAGAGAAGGGTCGGGTGTTGCGTTTTTTCTTTTTAAGTGAGGATAGGATCGTATTAAGGTAGCCGTTTAGTGAGAGGGTCTGTAGGAAATTGTTAGTGTGTGTATGTTTGTCGGAGATGTTTGTGCATTTGTCTTGTATGCGTGAGATTTCGGCATGTGCGTAGTTTAGTTTGTCCTTGAGAGGTAGCGCAGATTTGAAATGTACGAAGAGGCGTTTGCTGGCGGGTTTTCTGTAGAATTCAGTGCATATGGCACCATTTTTTTTTATTTGTATTTTAAAATCAAGTAGAGAAAGGGATTCCGAAGAGTCTGGGTGTTCTATAGTAAATTTTAAGTTTGGGTCGGCGTTATTGAATTTGTGGAAAATGTTAATAGCTTCTTCGCGGGAGTATGTGATAATTAAAATGTCATCGATATATCTAGTAAAAAGGAGATAAGAATAGCAGGTACTAAGGGTGTCTTTCGAGTTTGTCCATATAAGCAATGGCAAGAATACCGGATAGACTGGAGCCCATGGGTAGTCCAGATACTTGTTTGAACGTGTTTTGTAGGAAAGTAAAGTAAGTGTTGTCTACTATAATACGGAGGAGTTGTAAGAGATCTCCTGGAGTAATTCCGAAGCATTGTGGGTTTTTAGATGCTATAATGTCTGCCATGAGATTAATGGCTGGGTGTGCAGGAATGGAGGTGTATAAAGAAACGACGTCTAGGCTAAATGGGTATCTGTATAGTTTGAGTAGATGGTGTGGTAGATCGTTGAGTCTGTTAATTACTTGGTTGGAACTACTAACATGGGCTGGGAAGGTAGAGAGTAGAGGTTTAAGTAGGCGGGATATTAACCAAGAGATTTTATAAAGGGGACCGTTAACGCTTGAAACAATGGGTCTGATCTGTGTGTGTGCTATTTTTGTGGGTTTTAATAAGGTGATAAAAGGTAGGTAATTTGCTGTATTTAGTAATAAAATTTAGTCTGTGTTGTTTTGGGAGATTTCTTTTAAAACAAATTTGAGACCATGTCTTGTTAATGTTGTTCTCAATACGAGCAGCAGTGATATTATGTGCTGGGGTGTAAAGGTCGGTATTGGAAAGATGCTCTATAGCAAGGTTGTTATAAGATTCCTGTGATATAACGCAAAATTCTCTGCCCTTATCAGAGGGTAAGTAAACTAAATCTTTGTCTTTAAGGGATTTAAGGGTGAGGTATTGGTTCCTGGTAAGATTGGGAGTAATATGGTGTTGTTCGCGTTCAAGTATTCTGAGGATTTTATGCTTTAACCTTGAAAGTTTTAGATCTAGTGGAATATTATTAGGAGGTGGGTATAAAGGGTGATCAAGCTGAAAAACAGGAAAAGAGGTGTTGTGATTACCTGAGAGGTTGAGGGGGGTGTCCTTGTTATCGTGCGGGGCAAAAGCGTGCAGCCATTTAAGGTGGTAAGCAGTTCTGCAGAACTGCGTTTCTATGTTGAGTTTAGCTTTATCCGTCAGTTTCATTGTGGTGATAAACTTAGGGCCAAGTGAAAGGAGATCCGTTTCAGTTGTGGAAAGAGAGTTAGTGAGGTCAGTTACGAGAAGATGATCTTTAAAGGACTTGTCGGTGGAAGAATCCTGTGAATTATGTATGTGTCTGTTGTAGACCGGTTTATTAGTTTTCTGTTTAAGCCAAGTAAATTTGCGTATGAGACGTTTCTGTTCATTGTTGAAGCTGGAATGGTATGCGCGGTCGATCAGAGATTGGATGTTGTTTAGCGAATGACCGTTAGGGGTAGATGAAGTGAGTGAATTCCGGAGGTTCTTGACTGAATTAATATGTCCATGTAGAGTCCGGTGGTGTTGCTTAATGATTATTTTGAAGCAATAGTCATATATAAATTGTCGTGAAGTGTGTAGAAAACGGAAACATGTTGGCAGATTTATGTTCCTGATTGTGTTAGGAATAATTTTGTTTTTACGGCATTTTTTCAAAAAGTAGATTTGGCAGTTGACTCTAGCGCGTTTTTCCGTAGTTTTGAAGATGCTCTTCATGAGTGCAAACACTGTCTGGCTGAGACTGAGGGATATAAGTAGGTTGTAGTTTGCTTGAAGCATTGTTGAAGAAAATTATAAGGTAAAATTAAAAGCCAAGAACAATGCGAGATTTTTTTTTTATATAGAGTAAAATTAAATGCAAACATAAGAAATAAAGTTCTTTTTTTTGT
>NC_136510.1:12018903-12048903 GCF_053919585.1 Euprymna scolopes
AATGTTTTTTAAAAAGACACGTAATCACGTGAGCAGGATTTTTTTCTTCTTTGACACGGTAACAAGTAACGTTATTATTTTTTATTATCTATCTCTTTATCTATTTTCGAAAGAGAGCTACGTGCAAGTGGAGAAGGAAAAAAACAGAGTTATGAAAAATTTGTGTCGGGAATTGTCTAAAGTTCCGACTTTTTTTTTTTTTTTGGCTTTCATTTTAATAAGAACGTGAATTTATGAGGTGTATTTATTCGACACAATATGACTCACCTCAAAAAATAAATAAAAGCTAACGTGAATTAAGATTAAATTTAAGTTGTTATTGTGGACCTTCACCCCTTTTAAAAAACCTTATTAAACTTTGTGAAATATTTACATTCTATGGAGCTCGGGCGCGAACGAACACCCAATAATGTTATTATACCATATTTCTTCAAACTGAAACATAATTATCAAAATATACTTACGCACATAGATATGAAAAGTCTTTGTTAAAGTTTGTGCCATATTTCCCTGAAGTACAGGCGCGAACGCAGACTCCCACAATTTTATTATACCATCCCTATTTAAGTTGAAACATACTTATCAAAGTATTCTTGTGTACATCTATATCAAAAACCCTTGTAAACGTTTTTTTTTTTCATTTTCAAGAAAGAAAATTAAAACTGTAAGCTGAAATTTACAATCAAAATTTGTTCCACTGAATACTCCAAATATGAATTGTAAATTTCAACTTACAGCTTTAAATTTTTATTTCTCTTATAATAAGCTTTACTCTATATTGTGTATTGAGCTTTTTTAATCGGTTGGGATTAAATTATCTATATATAAATATAGGTATTTCTATTAGATTGAAGTATACTATTGCGTATATCAGGTAAACACTTCCTTTTTTATTTCATTATCTATATATATATATATAATTTTAAAATAAATATGGCGTTTCAGTTAATGGCTCATATCATCATTAACAAAATGATATTTATAGGTAGTCTATTAAGTTTTCTTTTAACACATCCATTGAAAACTAAAAATACGTGGAATAAATAGGAATAATGTACCCCTACCAAATCAAAATGAAATAAAAAATATATATATTGCATTAAAAAAAAAGCAAAAAAACGTCACCTAAAATTTAAGTAAATCAAGGAATGAATCAAGTGTAAAAAAAATTTTTTTAATTTAATGGGAGTGAATTTTTGCAATGAGGCAAGGGAGATAATTCAGAAAAGATGCTTAAAATTGTTTTATCCAGTCATAGCATAAGAGTTAATACATTTTTATAAACTAGGTGTACCAAGTCAGCGTTGTACGGTAATGATTTTCTTTCCTGTTTTTGAAGAAATAAAAGTCTGTAACGGACAAGAGAGTTACCTCCCTTTTAACAAAAAATAAAAGTAAATAAAAAATGGCTGCTGCTTGTCCATAACTTATTTTTCCTAAGAAAAGAAGAAAAGAAGAAAAGAAGAAGAAAAAACTTTAAAAAAATATTTATTATTTACATACCCGTGGCGGCAAAAAAATAGTGTACACCAAATAAAACGCAAACTATGCATGAGAATTTAAAAGAGACCAAGATTAAAAAGAATATTCCAAGCTGAATCGGACTACATAAAAGAAAACCGTAAGATCACAGGGCATGCATAATCGTAATTTTTATGTTCAAATGTCTGCATATGATGAAGTCAAAAAGTGTAATATCTTAAAATCCATTACAAATATTTTAAAATCCATTGCAAATTGTCTAAATCTATTGCAAATTGTTAAACTCCATTGCAAATTATTACAATCCATTGCATTGCAAATTGTTAAAATCCACTGCACAATATTAAAATCGAGTGCAAATTGTTAAAATCGATTGTAAATTGTTAAAATCTATTGCAAATTGTTACAATCCATTGCAAGTTGTTTAAATCAATTGCAAATTGTTAATGATCTATTGCAAATTGTTAAAGATTTATTGCAAATTATTAAAATCTATTGCAAATTGTTACAATCCATTGAAAATTAAAATCTATTGCAAATTGTTAAAATCCATTGCAAATTAAAATCTATTGCAAATTGTAAAAATTTCTTGCAAATTGTTTAAATCTATTGCAAATTGCTGCAATCCATTGTAAATTGTTAAAATATATTGCAAATTGTTGAAATCTATGACAAATTGTTAAAATCTATTGCAAATTGTTACAATCCATTGAAAATTGCTACAATCTATTGCAAATTGTTAAATACATTTCAAACTGTTAAAATATATTGCAAATTGTAATAATTTATTGAAAATTGCTTAAATCTCTTGCAAATTGCTACAATCCATTGCAAATTGTTAAAATATATTGCAAATTGTCGAAATCTATGGCAAATTGTTAAAATATCGTTTAAATTGTCGAAATCTATTGAAAATTGTTAAAATATATTGCAAGTTGTCGAAATCTATTGCAAATTGTTACAATCCGTTGCAAATTGTTAAAATTTATTTCAAATTGTTTAAATCCGTTGAAAATTGTTACAATCTATTGCAAATATGTTACATTCCATTGCAAATTTTTACATCCTCACAAAATTGTTGTAAGAATAAACTGGGGGAGGAAAACTATTTAGATAATATGTATTGAAAACTAATTATAAAATTAATATAAATTAAATTAATATATTAAAAAAAAAATTTTTTAATTATAAAAGAATATTGCCCATCACAAGAGAGAAAAATTACATCATATCCCATCAAAGATTAAAATATAAATGAAATTAAAAATATTAGAATTACGAGATTTTTTTTTTATAATAGTTTGCAAAAAATTTTCGGCTTTAGATGTCAACGTGACCCAGACATTCAATATCCGGCTTATTTTAAACGTTACAGAAAAAGGAAAGGAAAAGAAAAGTATAAAAAAACAGAAAGGGGAAGATGCTAAGACAACGTTTGAAATTTTAGAAAGATAAATTGAAGAAGGCAAAGGGATACTAATGTACGTCGAAAGGTAAACAAATATACACACACAGCACATATAGTTACAAACATGTATACGACAAATAGCAATACAGACACGTACGCAAATAAATCAATATATCAGAAAAAATAGACTTTGGCTTTTTTTTATTACCAGTAGAGAATATAAATAATCGAAAAATTAAAAGTATTGTTATTTAAACAGTACAGTAATTTAAATCAAAAATGATGTAATTAAAATTTAACTACAAAAGGTTTATAGCAGAACTATTTTTAATGTTAATTTTATAAGGTATGGGCAGTGTAAAATGGTAATAAAAATGAAAATAAACCAACATATTTTCATGCATTTAAATTTATAATTAAAAACGATTATCATAGTTACAAAATAAAATATATTAAAAAGTAACGCAATATTGAAGTAAATTAGAAAGTTATGTGTGTATGTATGTGTGTGAAAGTGTGTTTGTGTTTTAGGGCATTTATTTTAGGGAGTTCAAGTGCAGCAAGTTCGTTGAAGTCGGGATGTGATAAGAGCTGTAACTCGATAAATAAGTAAGAGATATTTCGGGAACCAGTAACCCCTTACGTCTTACTGGCAATATGCCTAGTCCGAAGTGATTGAAAGTTATAAATAAAAATCGTGCATTTACATATATATATATATATATATATATATATATATATATATATATATATATATAGATATATATATGTGTGTGTGTGTGTGTATATATATATATATATATAGATAGATAGATATATATATATGTGTGTGTGTGTATATATATATATATATATATATATATATATATATATATATATATATATATATATATGAGCAAACAGTTAATAACACATGCTAAAAAACACTTTGGAATGAGTTAAAAACATATTTAATCTGAAAAGGAAAACCCCTAGATAAGTGGATATTCCTTAATCCGCGGAGTTTCGAAGAAATACTTTCCTTCTCATCAGAGGGTAGGAATTAGCAAAATGCGGGATCGGATATATTCATCCAAATGAAGTACTGAGAAATCCAGGCTCATCAGTGTGGCTAGACAGGTAACTATCTCAAGCCAGCCGACCCTTCTAACCGTAACGATATTCGACTGCTGCTATGCCGAGCAGTGAATTAACAATGTTTTAACATTGTCCAAACGCCTAAGCTCAATTTGTTTACACAAATAACATCGCTTAATATATATATATATATATATATATATATATATATATATATATATATATATATATATATATATATATATATATATATACTAGCAAGCCTTTACTCGGTCATAAAATTCGCATAAATATTATATTTTTATTCATACAGAAACCGAGACATGTACAAGTATTATGCTCTTTCTAAGCAATCCACTTCTTTTAAGTTAAAAAAGAAATACTCGAAATCAGATCAAAACTAAAACCTAACGAAAGTGAGTCAAGTACGATAACCATTCAGCCAGCGTGACACGCTCTTTAAAAAGTGTTTTAAACTGAATTATATTTAATATAAGGAATCTGTAACGTGCACCGTTCACGCATGCGCATCCGTGAAATAGTTAGAAAACAAAGAAAATCTGATGACTCCCACGTACCAATTTTATTTTTAATTTTAACACTTTAGAAGCCCTTCATTCCAGATGACAACCAGTAAGACGTTTTCAAAATCTCGGAATAACTTATATACTAATTCGTTGAGTATAGAGACTGAGAAGTTTTCTCACATACACACACTACACACACATTTTCACTTATATATATATATATATATATATATATATATATATATATATATATATATATATATATATATATATATGTAATTCTTGGTTCGTTATAAGCGAATGAAACCATATTTCTACGTTACCAATTTAATTGAAATTTTCAGAAATTATATTTTTAAAGTCAAGGAATGTTTGCATGTTATTAAAATAATTTAACATTGCGAATTATAAAAATATTAAATTAAATAAAAAATATTTTTCGTAACTGCGAGATTATCGCCATTTTATTTCCGGTAGAAATTAGCCTTTCACTTATTGAGATAAGTATTATTTGTATTAATTTTTATGATACTCATGCAGAGAGTGATCCGTGCTGAAATAATGTTATTATTTAAAAAGTCATTCTTAACATGGGGAGGGGAGGATGTTTTGTACCTATTCTGTACAATTGAATAAAAAAAAACATATCGTAAAACTTTAATTAAACGTGGAAATATGATTTTAAAAATAGCGCGGATCGCTCTCTGCATTAGCACCATTTTTATTTATTGCGGACTATTATTCTCATCTTTATTAGTTGTTGTTTCACGACTTTTCGGCCAACTATTCCTCTGGCCTTCATGAAAAGAAGTAAGTACGTGAGAAATTATTTTTTCCTTTTATAAATGTTCAGTAACTTTTTCCTTTTATTATTCTTAAAGAGTAAAACTTTTCTTATTCATGAAAAGAGTTAAGTCTACGTAAATAAATAAATGTTTGTACACGTGACAAATTATCAATAAATGGTTTAGTTACTTTTTTTTTAATTATTTATGAAAAGAGTTAACATGCTTAATTTCTATACTTATAGGTTTTTGGAATTTTTTTTTTCACTGGATTATTATTGATTGGACACTGATTAAACAGATTATTTAAAAAAATTAAAAAGAAATCATTATTTCGACATTTGAAAGTGGTGCTCACTTTTTAGTTACAACGTTCTGATAAATCAGTCACCCATTTTGTAAGCAATAAAAACGCGGTATATCAAAACCATAGAAAGTAAAAATAATATGAGCCTCTACCGCATTTGTAAGTCAGAAATATATTTGTTTCTCAAAGAAAAAAAATAGATTGAACATGACTTTTTTATTGTGTTTATGAAAATAAAGTTTCGAGTTTAAAAAAAATTATTTTTTTATTTATTTAGTTAAAAGTCAGTTTGTAGGTGTTTTTTTTTTTAAATTGTTTTTATGAAGGGTGAGTTTTTTTTTTCTTTTTTCAAAACCTTTGTTTTTTTTACTTTTTTTTTTAAAGTATTATAAATTTTACTAACATGCTGGAGAAATGTTAAATAATTTGGTATTTTTTAGATTAGGTCCACCTCCACAATTTTCTTTTCAATGACGACATTTATAGGTTTCCAAGTATGCTGAACACGCAAATCGCATTGAAATTTTCCGGAAATAAATAGTGGTATTATGCATTGTATTCTTCGGCGGCCATCTTTTTACGTGCACACGCGCCATAAACAAATACACGCACGTAAAAAAGATGGTCGCCAAAGATTGCAATGCATAATACAACTTTTTATATCTTGATAACTACTTATTTCTGCAAAATTTCAATGCGTTGTAACTTTTGCCGCCGCTGTCGGATATGTCGGCACTGATTTGATGAAGATAACTCTATTTTACTAAAACATTAGTGTACAGTGAGAAACAACTTTTGGGGGATACTTTAGCTCCCTATTTTGTATGTTTGGTGTTTTATAGTAGTTCCTGTGCGGGGAAAAAAATTATTTTTTTTTTATTTAAGAAAAAAAGTTGATATTTGGGCTTGACAAGAATTCTCTGGAAAAGTATGCGACGCAAATTGCAGAGTTAAATGTAATATTTATCAAATATCTTCGACGAAAGATTTTTGTATGATTCTTTAATTAAAAATAAAACAAACTTTTATTTTTTTTTATTTAAATATTTAGTTTTTCTTTCATTTTCGTTTTTAGAACAATTCAAAACTTTGTTTCATTTAGCCATAGTCAGAATGATTTTAATTTTTATTTAAAAGAAACAAAAATAAGTTGATATATTAATTTATTTTATTGCGGACTATTATTCTCATCTTTATTGGTTGATGTTTCACGACGTTTCAACCAACTATTCCTCTGGCCTTCGTCAGGTGGTAACTACGGCGGATAGGAACTTCGAATCTCCCGACTGCATTCTCAGCAATCACTGCCATCCGGAGCTGTTGTCATCTCACCACGTTTTTAGCCAAGTAAACCTTTGGCCGGCTTTGGGTAGGATTGAAACCGCTATCTTCAGACAATGCTCATCTGGAACCGTAGAGATTTTTGTTATTAACAATTTTCGTTATTAATAATTTTGTTGTTAATAATTTGTTATGAATAATTTGTTATAAAAATTTTTGTTGTTAATACTTTGTTATTAATAATTTGTTATTAATAATTTTTGCTGTTAATAACTTGTTATTAATAATTTGTTATTAATAATTTTTGTTATTATTAATTTGTTATTAATAATTTTGTCATTAATAATTTGTTATTAATAATTTTTGTTATTAATAATTTTGTTATTAATAATTAATTATTAATAATTTGTTATTAAAAATTCTGTCATGTTAAATGTTTTGTATTTGTTTTAGCGTATCAAAGTGTGTGTATTTAGGCAGCATTCTTTCATTTAAACAAACGTTGTTAAAGACAACGGAGAGCTTCCGCTTTATTATACCTTTTTATTTTTTTCAATTATTTCATTTATGCCTAGAAATTATTTTGGGACACTCTCTATATGCAACTGAGTCATGCTTATCAGTTTAATATTCCTTGGACATATCCTCCTGCAAGGAAACCCGGTTCAACCTGCCTATGTTTATTGACGAGGGAAGACCTATATATTAGCGTAAGATTTACACATAGACCCACCCGGGAATGGGTATTTTCTAGTATTACATGAGAGAGACGTTGTCTTCACCAAATAAGCAACATCTCTTCTATATCTATAAAAGTAAGAATGTGTGTGAGGACACTTCTCAACCTATATACTCAACGGATTTTTTTATCTCAAGACTTGGAATTTGGTATAGAGGGTATTCAAACATGGGGAAACCTTTTTAATTGGTTTTCCTCCGGAGAAAAAGGGCTGCTTAAGCGTCAACATTGAAAAAAATGGTACTTCGGGGTCATCAGATATTTATTTGTTTGTCAACTGTTTCACGAGGTTTGAAAACACTTTTTTACAAAGTGGAAAGCTAGTCTAATGGTTATCGTACTTGACTCATTGTCTTTAGGTTTTGGTTTCAATCTCAGCTCGAGTATTTTTAATTACAAGAAGTGAACTGTTTAGGAAAAAAAATTACTCGTATGTACATATTATTTGAATACTGGATAGAGACGTTGAATCTCAACGGTTCCAGGTTAGATTTGTCTGAAGATATCGGTTTCAATCCTACCCTAAGCCGGACAGAGGCTTACTTGGACAAAACGTGGTGAGACAACAACAACTATTGAAGGCAGTAATTGTTGAGAATGCAGTTAGGAAATTCGGAGTTCCTATCCCGTAGCGGTTACCACCTGACGAAGACCAGAGGAATAGTTGGCTGAAACGTCGTCAAACAACAACTAAAAAAAAAGATGAGGATAATAGTCCGCAATAAATAAAGTTAATCGCATGCACATGTCTCAGTTTCTTTCCGTTCTTTTTTTTCTTCATTCTTTTTAAATAATTTAACGTTGCGTTTTATACCGGACAACGCCGGGTACATCTACTAGTATAAGAATACAAACATAATTTTGGTAAAAAAAACTAAAAGAAGATTCGTGTAAGTACAGATTTAGATATGGAAGTTGACAAGCAGGTGAAACCGAACAGATTGCTGGTAGCGTTGTGTAAACAGATGTTCACCCTTTTCCTTTGTGATTTCCGCTCTACTTCAATGGCCCCGCGCAAAACGCTGGGATCATAGGAAGGGAGTGGGAACAGGAGGGGTTAGCCAAAAATGAAGTGGGGGCATGCCGATGAAAAGTTTTTAAGAAACAGTTTTATTTGGCAAGGTTTTTGTTTTTTTAATTTTATTTTACCAAAAACAGTATCCGTTTCCCTAGATCTAAAAAGGTTGCTAAGGATCCTGGTATCGATTTTTACAACTAAACAGAGTCATTAAAACATCTGTTAAATATTATATATATATATATATATATATATATATATATATATATATATATATATATATATATATATATATATAGATAGAGAGAGAGAGAGAGAGAGAGATATAGATATATATAGATATATAGATATATATAGATATAGATATATATAGAGATAGATATAAACATATATATATATAGAGAGAGAGAGAGAGAGAGAGATAGATAGATATAGATATATATATCAAAGTAATTTTATACTCACGTGTCTTTGTAACGCGAAAGATTCTTTGTAGGTTAATTGCCATATATATATATATATATATATATATATATATATATATATATATATATATATATATGGAAACATGTTTATTCAGTTATATTTCATCTTTTATTTATACCAGTCCTTTAATTTATGAAGTTCAATGTAACTACAGAGAGAATAAAAAATAAATGACAAAAGTTATATTCCAATTTTTAGATGTTGACCAGCTTACCGTTTATTTCTTTAAGTAAGTTGCTATACAAAATTCTTGACAGCACTTGTTTCGTAGCACGAAATCATTCATGTAATTATGTTAATTATTGAATTTATTTCGCCCTTAACTAATCAAAAGAGAATACTTATCAACTTTAAAAGAAAATAAAGTCATATGGGCATGATTACAAAATACGAAAACTATCGGGAGAAGTTGCAATTATGTTTTTCATTTTTGAATCCTTGAATTTTTTGTAACCATGAAGGTGGTCTACACATTGAAATCCGGTATCATATGAATAGAATTAAATCGTGTAGAATTACAACAAAATTTAGTGTTTAGCAAAGAAGTACCAATAATTTTGAAAGTTTTTTTATTTAATCCATGAATTTTCAATGAATGGCTTATTTCATCGGAGGAAATGTTTGTCATCAAAATAGATGTGAGTAATTTAAAATTTTGCTTATTAGTACATAAATCAAAAATTAAAATTGAAATGATAACGGAAAAAACATACTCCAAGTTGAATGAACGAGGATACAAGAATATTTGTAAAATCCAAAGCGATGAATACTTGTATATACAAAGCAACCATAGAGTATCTTTTTACATTATCATCTAAAATTTTATTTTTAATTTATGTGCTAATAACCAAAATACAAAATTACCTATATCTATTTTGCTAATAACATTTCCTTCGATGAGATGAGCCAATCATTGAAAATCTATGGATCAAAACGCGACAACAGTGTTTCATTTTAGGACGTACTTGACTCTTATACAGAGAGAATTGCATCGGCAGTAAGATACTTTCTTGAGCAGTAGAGTGATCCAACCATTTTTCCAGCTATCTTGGCAACAGATTTGATGTATGCATTCCATTTCAGATCAGGAGTGAAAGTCAGTCTTAGAAGCTTGTCAAGACATGGTACTTCTATAAAAGGAGAATCATTCATTTCAATTGTGGTGTGATGGAGGTCAGAGCGATTATGATGAAAAGAGGGAAGTTTGATTTTTGATGCATTAAATTAGCCAGCCACCTTTTTTCTCGATTCTTCTAGTGACAAATTTTCTCTTTATTTTGGACTACACCATTGAAAGCTTTTTTGGATATGCTCACACATATCGATTGTTCGGATCGATTACTAACATGTGAGATTCTTTTGAGAGTTGATACATCTGGTTACACTGCATTCGGGACCTGTCCGGATCAATTCCAGACATGTGGAAAACACATTCGGGATCTGTCCGGATTAATTCTAGACATATGGGAAACGCATTCGGGACCTGTTCGGATCAATTCCAGACATGTGGAAAACACATTCGGGATCCGTCCGGATTAATTCCAGACATATGGGAAACGCATTCGGGGCCTGTTCGGATCAATTCCAGACATGTGGAAAACGCATTTGGGACCTGTTCGGATCAATTCACCCGCTCTTTGGCCCCTTTTACATCAAACTAAATATAGTCTACATTACGACCTCTTACACCCAGCACTTTTGTTCCAAAATACGTAATTATCGGTTATTTTAGAAGAGACTACTATACAAAGAAATATAGAAACATTCATAACTTGACATAAATAGATTTTTATTTCTTAGATTAAAAAACAATGAGTTCTATTCTAATGTCATCAAACAAATCTTTGGTGTTAAAATCATTATATCTTTGTTGCAAGGCAGTACAATCAGTACATTCTATAATAAAACGCCTCGCTGTGTACGGAACATGATACGCTAGCTCTTTTCGTTTTTGTTTACGGAACATGAGAAACTTCATACAACAGTTTGTTCAAGCAAATTTGATTTTTGAACGTCCGATACACGCTCAAGAAAGGATCACTTACTTTCATGACTTCCTATAGTCCTGCTCCATTTTTCCAGATTAGATGGTCCTGGATATGACCTTAAACTATATCCGCTGGTGAGGCCCCAGCTTGCGGGCTTTGGGGAGTGTAGAGCCACCCTTTAATTGCCATTGCTCTCAGGTTCACTCTGACCCGGAGTAGTAGTACCTGTTAGGGTCCCAACTATGGGTTAAATAGAAACTGACTTGAAAACAAAAAACAAATATATATTCTATTAAAAATTTTCTTCAAAATCACTGGATTCGGCATTAAATAACCTGAAAAGGGTTGATATGCCGTAAAACAACCAACCAACCAGATTAGATTGTACTGTCAATAACTTGCCAATAAGCCGACGATGATAAAGTGGTTAAGGGCACAAAATGAAAACCTTTGTATCAGGTTCGAATCCTGTTCATTCTACAGAAACACTTTCATCTTGAAACACTTGAACTTGTGTCTGATCTCCTTCAAAGGAAGTAAATAAAATAACTTGTTGAAGGTTTTATTGTTCCAACATAACTGCTGTTTCTGTAGAAAATGTGTATGTTTATCGTAATGTCTGCGAATAGAATCTTCAATTTGTTGTTGAGGGAATCATTTGGGCCAGTTTTAGCTGCTGTGACAGTCTTATTTCCTTGAATTCATCAAATTATAATCTCTTTAGTATCTTCCCATGCTGTTAAACATATTAGTTTCTATGATTAATTTGTTATCTGATTTTCTAAATTTCAATGCTGTTAATATCCACGTGTATGAAATACACGCACATCACTATATAAATGAAAATGCAAAGCAAGATAAAAAAAATTGTACTGAAAAATGTATAATCTTCGACAATATTGATGTAAGAATCTTAAAACAACTGACCAAGGAAATATGAAATGAAAATGACAAAGATACTCAATAAAGATCTGAAGATTACTGCGTATTACAGCCATTAGGGAAGTAACCTTGTGACAAAATATTCCACATATGAGCATTTTTCTTTTCGAAAAGAAACTGTTCCTGACATTTTAGTTTAATGTTAGGCATACGGGGGGGAATTTCTTTGCAATTGTTGTAGAGAAAAGAGTTCTTACTGTTAAAGTTTTGCAAGGATTAACCAAGGATTAACTAAGGATTAAAGCTCAGTCGTGGATAGAAAAAGACTAACAACATGCTATAAAAATATTGCAGGTAACAGAAAAAAATCATCTTCCACTATACTGTGAAGTTAGTTCTGAATTTTATCAAGGCAGCAAAGCGGGCGTTTTTTTCATAGCTTCCTCCGTCATCATGAGTCGCATCTTCCGCTTGGTGTGGATTGCGATTCGCCATTCCTTCTGATCCAGGGCAGGTTGGTTGATGATCAGCTATTGAAAAAAGTCCAATCAAAAAAATTCTCCTGTTGCCTCTTTTGCTTTCTCACATACCCTCAAAGCATAACTTTGGCAGTTGTTGCTCATTTGTCATGACCAAAAAGTTTGAGGGTTTTACTTTTAATTTTATTAAATAGAGGGGGGGGATAGGGAAGCAGTTTGACGGAGGGTGGATATTTTTTGGGAGGGGGTCGATCAGGCACTGATGTCCCATAATGAAACGCGTTACGTGATTTTGAAACACCTCAATGCAACTGGCTAGTTTTTTAGTCCATGTATTACAATCCAATAAAACTACATAAATTACATAAAATTTTACTTTAACAGTTATCGACAAAATTTTTGGATTTTAGAATGGTGCTATGTTTTTGGAAAGTCGCCCAACCCAAACCGATTCTGTATTTCAAATTTATCTCATGATCACTAGAAAAAGTCGATATATGCCCTGAATAAATGAATTAAGTGGCTTGTTTGATGGGTTGTGAATGATCATGTTTAGGTTAACTTATGATTTAGCTGTAGACATACATTCTGTTTTCTCCTGGGTTATTTCTAATCCTATCTTCTTTGTATTCTTTGCTAATTCTTGAAGTTTGTGTATGAATTCATTAACAAGAGCGATCTGATCAGCGTAGGAGAGGATTTGTTCAGCAATAGAAAAAACGCTTTGGCAAATCTCTTCTGCCTTAACCATAAAACAAAAAAAGCCGGATCCCCCCCCAAAAAAAAGAAATACTTAGCCCATTTAAAACCAAGAGTACTTTCCTTTGCGTAAATTTGATGAAAATTTGTTGGCTTGCATGTCAGAATGTCATAAATTCAATTCAAACATAATTTTTCTAAAATTTTATTGGAAGGCATTAAATTTTGGTGTTCCCAAATAGGAACATCGGCTTATTTGAGGTTTAAAAAAATCTAATAATTTATTTTTATTTGTTGTAGGATTCTAGACTAAAACTTCGATGTAAAACGGAAGTGAGGGACCCTCCTGCCTGTGTAATGAGATTTCTAATAAAGTAGATTGACTTTCAGGCAGTAAACATTCTTTCCTTGGGTGTCGTTCGTAGCGCCATCATAACCCAAGGTCCCTTCATTAGGTCAGATCTCGAATAAATTTCAGATTTTTGTCCCAGAAATATACTTTTTTGCCGTCATAAGAAAAGATAACATTTAAACAACGATGCATTACAAAAACGCATTACAAAAACTAAAGGTACAGACTAGGAAAAATTATGTCAGTTAAGAGTGGTACAATGGGAAACAGTTTACACGTAACCGGACATTGCAGGCTGCGCAAACTTTGCGACAATTTTTCTGCCAATACTTGCATTGACCTTGTGACGACGACTACAAAAATTGATCATTGGCGTCGGTTGTAAATATATTGGGAATACTAACATTTAGTGGGTTTGCTTTACAATCGTATCTGACGTCATGATGAATGATGCTCCAGTTGAGAAATTCATTTTTCTGGGTGGAGGTGACAAAAAATATCGAAATGCCGCTACTTGTATCAAATGAACCGTTTATTAATTCAACCCAATACAACTTTTTTCCACCGATGTTTAGATATCCACCAATGATATTGCGATTGTAGTATTGAACAAAATGTGGTTCAGGGACATCAGTTCGAGCTTTTGTGGCGTTTTTTTTTTTAGCGTTTAAGATTCTAATTATTTACATGAATGACGTCAGAAATAAGTCACCATTTGCTCGTCAATACTCAAGTTTTCAGAAAATAGCCAAAAATGTATCAACTTTTAATTTGTGATGCCAAATAACGGTTGTAACTTAGCCCATTTAACATCAGCTAGCAAGTTATTATTATTATTATTATTATTATTATTATTATTATTATTATTATTATTATTATTATTTATAATTATTATTATTATTATTATTTATTTATTATTATTATTATTATTTATTATTATTATTATTATTATTATTATTATTATTTTATTCAATTGCGCACCTTGCAGCAGGGTGTAGTGGACTGGCCCAGAGAGAGAGTACCGCAAAATACACGATCGCATGGGACTCCGGATATATTGGGAGGTGTGTAAGAGGGTTGGGGTGAAGTGTGCTGGAAAATGGTTTGAGGAGGTGCCTGATGAAGTGAGAACAAGTGAGGATGGCAAGGTAGAGGTATGGTGGGACAAAAGTGTCATAATGACCAAGCAATTGGAACATAATCGTCCGGATTTGGTCGTCATTGACAAGGTCTCAAAAAACTGGCAAATTGTAGACTTTTCAGTACCCTGGGACAGGAATGTGAGAGAGAAGGAGAGTGAGAAGTGGATCAATTATGCTCCATTGGCCTTGGAGATAAGGCGTATACACGGGGTTAAAACACAAATAATAACCGGTCGTAGTTGGTACACTAGGAGTAGTATCAAGTCGTCTAGAAGGACAATTGAAAAAACTGCAAATCCCCGATGTTTTAGGCGGCCTTCAGACCTCTGCAATTATAGGTATTACCAACATCCTTAGGAAAACCCTTGATCTTTGAAGCTCCTGGTTTGAAGCCGGGATTCCATCCCTTTCCAGAGAGACGTCCATAAGCGAAATCAAAATTATTATTATTATTATTATTATTATTATTATTATTATTATTATTATTATTATTATTACTACTACTACTACATACATGTATGGAAAATTTTATTTTGTGAAATCTATTTCTTGACATCAATTCTCTCTGCCCAAATCAGCATCATTTGACCAGTACATACTAAATTGTGGACTATTTTATAGGCAAAAATGCCATTATTGTAAAAACGTCGCATAAATCACTTTTATCCATGATGGAAGTAGCATCATTATTTTCATTGATTGTGTTTTCGCTGAAAAGAGTCTCCACTTCTTCATCAAAAAATAGTTTGTAAATAGCTCACTTATTTATTTTTACATATGTTACCGCTTATCAAGGCTCGGAGGCAACTCGAGGATAAGGGTTAATAAATGTACAGTAGTCAATGAGACAATATAGTATTAATAGTTTGCAGTGGAAATTTGGTAAATTGGGGTTTTATCTAGAAGATCGCTAAATTCCTCAACAACAATGAAGTCGTCTTTACGATCATACCAGTCATCCTCGAAAACTTTACGATCATACCAGTCATCCTCGAAAACTTTACGATCATACCAGTCATCCTCGAAAACTTTACGATCATACCAGTCATCCTCGAAAACTTTACGATCATACCAGTCATCCTCGAAAACTTTACGATCATACCAGTCATCCTCGAAAACTCTACGATCATACCAGTCATCCTCGAAAACTTTACGATCATACCAGTCATCCTCGAAAACTTTACGATCATACCAGTCATCCTCGAAAACTTTACGATCATACCAGTCATCCTCGAAAACTCGCACCTCATCAGTTCCTTTTGTTTTCACTGAGTTCTGACATCGGTACATCAACAATATCCTCACCATCCACTGTGTCTTGTCTGTGAACTTCTAATGTTTCAGTGACAGTTGATGGATGGTTGATATTGCCTGCACGACCTTCTTAATCAGATGCAAAGGGATCGTTTGTGGGTCAAAGTAAAGGTCTTGAGTGTTTATGCAATCATTTGCTTCGATTTCTTCCATAGCGTTTTCAAACGAAGTAAAAATGTTTCTGATCATTTTTATATCTCTGAAAATCTATGTAAACCTTATAATGATTTTAAAGATGAAACTCTGGCTTTATTACTTAAAATTTGTTCACTTATCATTAGTAGTTTGTCTGAATTGTGGTGCTGTTTTGTGATAGCCATTAAAGTTTCACACCAGATATATAATCCAGTTATAGAATGTACCTAAAATAAACCTTACAATTTTGACATAAAGAATGTAAACCACAACTATACTAAAACGTTGTATAGTTGTTTGGGATCGTGTCGGGTCCCATGGTCGAAATTGTTCAGGACCGAGCTGCTGCGCGTGTAATAACAATTCCAACTCATTTAATTTTCTCTATATTTTTTCTTTAGATTGATCGATGGTCCCATTTAGGAACACCTGAAACAACATTCCCCGAAACCATGCAGGCGGCATACAGGTAGCAAATAACCATTGATTTAACATGTTCAATCTATTCAAAAACACTAACATCTAAAAAAAAAAAAAAAATACGTCTTCACTGACGAGCGTTTCTAATTCTTAATTGCTTTCTCTCTTCCCCCAAACACTTGAAGTGGTTTTGTCCGCCAGTTTTCTTTTTTACTCGCTAACTTTTGCGTGACGGAAATGATGTTTATAGACACAAATGAATACACATTGGTCTTTATTATAGAAGTGAAGGATATTGTTTTATCTGTAGTTCATTAACATTGGTATTGTCGCAGTCTCTGAAGAATTCAAGATGTGCCGTTTGATGCATACACGATGCCAGACGTTTCCGTCTGGAATGTTTACTTGTCAACTGTGGAGGCGTCGTTGTAATTCATCCAACAAACTTTCCTTCCTCGCCTCGGCATCGGAATGTCCAAGAGAGAAAGTCTAGCTACAACTGAAGATATTGTCGCCATTGCTGTAAAGTAATTAATATTCATTAATTAAGGTAACGAACTATAAGAATCAGTTCCAGTTCCGTTTTCAATTCTATAAAATATGAGCAGGCAAAAGTGCAACATATTTGTATGAAAAAAATCTATCTTTCATTCTCTCCCCAACTCCCTCTTTTTGTTCTGCTCTGCCCATTCCTTTCTAGCTGGACATAACCACACATACAGACAAGTCTTTTTTATATAAGGGTAACGATCTTAGTTATTCAACGAAACACGCGTAAGACGAAATATACTACTTATAAAATAACTTGAGTACGGTCCGAATGCATCTTTGCTCTGAAAGTGTAAATACATTTTTATTGAGCTTAATTAATTGCGGAAATGAGAAAAACAAATTTTGAAAATATACGTTAAAATTAATTATATATATATTTAAACTCTCCCTATATCTATCTATATATATATATATATATATATATATATATATATATATATATATATATATATATATATATATTATAACTTGAACTTTGACCCCTTGTCAGCATAATTTTCGACCAAAAATCGATTAAAAACCTTGCCCTATGTCTGAATACACTTTTATGTAAAATTTCAAATGCTTAAACCAAAAATTTGCTGAGTAATTTGGTTGAGAACGCAGAGGTCAAATGTTTTTTAACTTTTCCCTCAATTCTGACCCCTTAACATTTATTGTTTTGGGCTCAAATAAAGTTTAAAAGTTTGATCCATGTCCAAGTGACCTACATCTAAAATTTCATAACCTACATCTAAAATTTCATAATCTACATCTAAAATTTCAAGTGTTTGCACCCAAAATTGGAGGAGGAGTTTGATAGAGTTTTCAAAGGTCAACTCGTTGAACTTTGACCCCTTGACAGCCACATTTCTGGCCGAAAACCGATTAAAAATATTTTGAAAATCTCAATACCCTTTATATCAAGTCTTGAGTTTGTAGACCGAAAATTGACAGAGTAGTCTGCTAGGGAAATGTACACACACAGAGACCCTGGGCCCAACTCTTTTCCTGATCTACATTAATGATCTTCCAAATCACATCCTTACATCATTTGTAGACATTTATGCTGACGACACTACCATTTATGGTAGCACATCTAAGACAGTAAACGACCAAGTTCTCTCCAATTCTCTCTCCTCTGATCTTGAGCACGTAGTATAATGGGGTAAGGAGTGGCTGGTTACTTTTAATGCATCTAAAACCAAGCTTCTCTCTTTACATCATCAACATTCTGATCCACATCTGGCATCAATTGAAATGAATGGCTCTCGTCTTCAAGAGGCCTCAAGTTTTGACAAGCTTCTTGGCTTGACCATTACTCCTGATCTAAAATGGAACACGTACATCAAATCTGTTGCCAAGGCCGCTGGAAAAATGGTGGGATCTTTCTATCGATCCGGTAGATATCTCACTGCTGATGCTATTCTCTATCTATATAAAAGCCAGGTACGTCCAAGGATGGAATACTGTTGCCACATCTGGGCAGGAGCTGCTAGAAAGGACTTGGCCTGCCTTGATAGAGTTCAAAATAGACTTCGTAGCCTCGTAGGAGATGTCCTTTTCTCTTCCTTGCAACCTCTATCTCACAGAAGAGATGTTGCGAGTTTGTCTCTGATGTATCGTTATTTTCATGGAAAGTGTTCGACTGAGCTTCAATCTATGGTCCCCCCTCGTCAAACTTTCTTAGAACTGCACACCTGTGGAATTGTCTTCCATTTTCCTGCTTTCCGGCTGACTACAATATGGCTGTCTTCAAGTCTAACGTAAATAAGTTCTTGATGAGCCGTTCCATATAAGTTATCAAATTTACCAAATTTTCATTACTAATGATTACTATATTGTCCAATTTCTACTGTACACTCTTTAACCCTTATCCTTGAGTGGCCTCTTGGCCTTGATAATGTGGTGATGCCTATGTAAAAAAAAAATGCACACACATACCCACACAGACAGTCAATTTCACTTTTATAGATATATAGATAGATTAAAACGAGATATTACTAAATGTTAGGTAACGAGCATGCGCGGAAGCGCTCAGGAATTTTATGCCAATGTCTTAGTCGTGCCTATCTATGTCGAAAATGAGTTTGTCCAAGGGCTATAAAAACCCCGATAACAGTCATTTGGCGAGTAACTTTTACGGTGTGTGCATGTGGTTTTGAATCATTGCGTTCGTGATCGTGTCGAATCAACGGAGGTGTTCGGGTTCGAATTGACAGAGTTGTTTGGGATCATGTCGGGTCTCATGGACGAAATTGTTCGGCACCGTGCTACCGCGTGTAATAACAATTTTGAGGGGTTTTCTCTTCCCTCGTGAATCCACAAGTTACCTATGTTAACATATCTACGCGTATAGAGGAAATCATATGAATTCTCTACCCATGCGTTGCTAATCTTTATATGATAAGAATATGAAACATTCATATTCTCCTCTCTATTTTATTTCTCCCGATATATGAACCGTGAAACTGTTGTACACATGAATGGGGGGGATGAAATAATATGCCGAAAATAATAACAATAACTTCTTATTCAGTTTTACTTCCGGTGACTTGGGAAGTGACGAAACGTATCCAATATATCCGATGGAGTTCTGTCTTTATCTCTGCTTCCACAAATCCAGAATCTGAAATCAGATTATTTGATTCCAATTTGACCAACCGGAAGTGCCTATATAAAAGACCGCTTGCGATAGTGACTTCCGGAAAGTTTCGGGCGATTTTTGCTGTTATTTAAAGTCTGTTATATGACCATTGTATATGTGATATGTTGAAATCGCCTGAAGACGAACCGGTGATATTTACTCCCACCATCCCTCGGATCAATAGATGGAGACGCCGCCTTGTGACCTATTAATTACTGAAATGTTGGAAACGATTTTATAAAGTACCTTTACTCGTAGTCATTTTAATAACAATACGTATATTGTTTTTGGAAGTATATGAATGAACCTATGTATAGAAAAATATGAGTGAAGTTCTATGAATAAAAATAGTAGTGAAATAAATTGTGATCAAAGGGCTTGTTTGAATGAGTAAAAAGTGAGTCTGTAAAGCCAGTCAAATCTTTGTTTTGTTGGATGAATAACGCGTACAGAAACATTCAAATCTTCTATAAAAATTTATACACTAGATATTTGTATGTGTGTGCTTGTGTGTGTAAATATTTAACCGATAAACTATTAAACTATTCGTCGCATAACACTGAAATTAACAGGAAATAGTAATCATACACCAATGATGGTTTGTAACGAGTAAAATCTTTGTTTGGATGGATGAATAATGCGTACAGAAACATGTCTTAGCTGTTACTGTTTGAGCTATCGTCAGATGGATAATAATAACACTCTTCTATACAATCTGACGCCATCTGAGCAGGCTGTCTGAAGATACCGCGAATCCAACTTTGCTTCTGGCTAGCCAATTATCATTTGTTGTTGCTGTACTACATAATTGGCAATATAATAGCGCTCTTCTCTACAATCTGATGCTACCAGATCAGGCTGTCTGAAGATAATGGCTTCCTGACAAAAACAAAATACACCAAAATTGATGTTATTGTTTTTTCTCCTTCCCGTTTGCAAAACTCAATCATGTTCTGCAAAGTCAGAAAGCACAAAACAATGAGTTTCTTCCACAAGTTGATATACAAAAATTTCATTTCAACTTGCCGGCATATTTCTATTAGTTTTACACATGCGCCAATTCAATCATAGTTGGAAGTGGTTTAATTTTAACTTATCTATTGGTCGCGTTAGCTCGAACGGTAGGGAACACAGCTGGGCGGTAAATGTTTTGGTTTCGATTCTAACTGATGACACCAAAGTCTTTTTTTTACATACAGAAGTGACTATTATAATAAATACGAAATGTGCATGAAATAAAATTAATTCTGCTCATTTTACATATAATCAACCTTCATTCATATATATATATATATATATATATATATATATATATATATATATATAAGAGCAAGTAGTTAATAAAACATGTTAAAAAAACACGTTGAAAAAAAAGTTTAAAACATATTTAATTTGAAAAGGAAACACTAAATAAGTGGATAGTCATTAATCCGCGGAGTTTCAAAGAAATATTTTCCTTCTCATCAGAGGGTAGGAATCCAAAAATGCAGAATCCAAGAAAGTTGGTTAAATTTCCTTTCCACAAGTAAAATCCAAGGGAATCGCGTAATTGGAAGATGGTCCAAAATAATTCAAAAAGCAGAAATCCGTGGAATAATTCACAAATGGGTAAAAGGAAAAGTGAATGAATTCCAATAATATTATTAAAAGAAAGATAAAATGTGCGTAAAATATGGAAGAAATTTAAAACTCGACTGTCGAGGCAAGGCTAAACTATATATATATATATATATATATATATATATATATATATATATATATATATATATATATATAGGGTATCCCAAAAGAAGCTGGCGGATTTTAACTTTGATTAACTTCCTCGATATTTAAGTTATGCTTACCAATTTTTACATGTATGTAGATGAGCCTCTCCGTGATTTTTTGGGATATAGTATGATATTATATTCTACTTATTCTAATTTTATTTAAACAACTTAATCTAGGTTATGTTTTTCACAAGGTCTAATTTTAATTATGAAAAATGATGTTAATCAAATGTCCACCATTTTCATTTTCACACTCTTGAGCTCTCTGGGGGGGGCATTGTCCAGCACATCACTTAATGTTTCAGGGCTTATGGCCCTAATTTCTTCCTCTATATTATTATTATGGTTTTATTGCATTGAGAGCAGGGGAATTATCTCTTTGCTCTATCCTTATTATCAAGGAATGTGCTCGACAGAGCTCCAATCTATTGTTATTCCTTTTCTTTTCGCTTTCCATTTGCATAGTGTAAGAGATATTTTTATATAGAGGGAGCTTCTTTTGCACACACTATCCACTCGTGGAACATAATACCGTGAGATTGCTTCCCTGCTAATTATAACTTGATCGTCTTCGAGGCCAATATTAACAGACACCTGTTAAAAACTAACCCATGAATAATACCATTGACCAATGTCAATAATCCTATGAATTATACCATTGGTTAATATCAGTACTCACATAGTTTTCCTCATTTTTAACCTGATAATCAATTAAGTTTGATTAACTTGAGTGGCTCTTGGCTTTTATAACTGTAAAATAGATTTCAAAAATTGAACTCTAAATATTGAGTTTCAGAGTGTTTTAGATGAGGGTTGATTTTATGTAGGTGTCTGCGATAAGTTTACAGACTTTTTTCGTGTGGAAAATTTTATTGATAGTACACACATAAAACTGTAGTTCCCTTCAAAGTAATCTATTCGGTTACAATGCACTTGTTGTTCCGTTCCAACAATTTCTGGAAAGACCCATGGAAATCCACTTGTGTGAGTGCGTCAGTAACCTTGTCACAGCCTCTTTCTTCTCTTCGGTTGTTTTATAACGACAGCCTCTAAGGTTTTCCTTGAGCTTAGGGATTGACCAAAAGTCACAGAGAGCAAAGTCTGGTCTGCGGGGTCTGAATTGATCAGCTTGACCATCACCCTGCTGTCATGACAACGTCTTTCTTTTTTTATATTCTCTGAGCACTCTGGGATAAACTTCCGCATCTTCAGTTCCTTGCGAATAATTGTGTGTAAAGTTCCCACACTGACATCAGACTATGAACTTATTATCTTGTTAGACACACGGCGGTCCTTATCCACGAAATTCTTTATTTGATCAATCAACACTGGTGTTCTGACTTCTTTACACTTCCCGCATCTCACATCATCCCTCAAAGACTCCCTGTTTTCCTTAAATCTCTTATGCCACTCAAAAACTGATTACAATTTATATTTATACTTTATTCTAGAATTGTCTGTAACGCATTGGATAAACTACTTTGTGTTCAGTTTTAAGTTATAGTCTTCTGGAGATGAAAGGTTCATTCCTCGGTGCAGGCGACACTCAAAAAAACAATTGCGAATTGTTAAGGAATTTTACCCAATCAAGGCTGATGAAACGAAAGCATACTACGCCCGTGGAATACATAAAGAATTCTGTTCGAAATTAAAATACCATATTTAAATATATTTTACTACCGAGCAACGATCCTACTAGTATATATAACGCACTGAATGTTCAGATCATGCATTAAAAACAATTTCATTCTTAGAACAATTTTTAGTCGCATGCAAGTGGGTCTATAAGTCACTCCGTCGGTCGTCGGTTGGTCGGTCTGCCGGTCGGTCTGTCCGTAACACTTTTGTGCTTGGCCTTTTTGGTTAAGATCAAAGGTCTGTTGTTAATAGATGCTGTTCTTAGCTTTTAAAGCTTTTCTTGAAATTTTGACATGAGATCAAAGTGTGGCATCTGTCCGGCCGATACTGCAAGCAAAGACCATATGTGGGGGCCTTGATCAATGTAGGGGCAACCCTTCATACCATTTGTCACTATCCAGCTCCTCTACTTGCCGGGGAGTTTGTCCGCATTTTCCCTTCACTCCTCACATTAAAAATCGGCCTTCTGCCTAATTTGCTCGGTGGGAGAGCAAATAAATACCCTTTTCTTGACATTTTGGCCGAGATCAAAGTGTAGTATCTGTTCCGGCAGATACTGTAAGCAAATACCATATGTGGGGGAAACTCCACATATAAGACCTTGGTCAATGTATGGGCAATACTTCATACCAATTGTCACTATCCAGCTCACCTATTCCCAGGGGAGTTGGTCCCCATTTTCCCTTCACTCCTCACATTAAAAATCGGCCTTCTGCCTAATTTGCTCGGTGGTGAGCAAATAAATACCCTTTTCTTGGCCTTTTGGCCAAGATCAAAGTTTAGTATCTGTTCCGGCAGATACTGCAAGCAAAGACCATATGTGGGGGCAACCCCACATATAAGACCTTGGTCAATGTAGGGGCAACCCTTCATACCAATCGTCACTATCCAGCTCCCCTACTCTCCGGGGAGTTGGTCCCCATTTCCCCTTCACTCCTCACATTAAAAATCGGCCTTGTGCCTAATTTTCTCGGTGGGGGGGGCAAATAAATACCCTTTTCTTGGCCTTTTGGCCAAGATTAAAATGTAGTATCTGTTCTTACTACATGCTGTACTTATGTTTGTAACTTTGTGATATAAAGTGGAGGATCACTTTTCTGTATTAATTTAATGTAAAAGGATCACCCACCTTACAGTCTCAAAGCCATTCAAGTCATTCTCCAGATCATTCAAGTTGTTTTTGAAGGATTCCAGTTATTTTTAAGCATTCAAGTCATTCTTAAGGTCATTCAATTCATTCTTAAGTTCATTAAAGTCATTCTAAGTCATTTACTTGTTATTTATTTAAGTCATTTCAGCCCATTTTTCGATCATTTTAGTTTATCTTTAAGAATTTCATGTCAATCCTACATTCACGCATTCATTCATTTCACGAGAGCATGCGACTAATGGCTATCGGCCTTGTTTCCATCATAGACGCTCTGACATATCTGAACGGGAGCTGCTTGCTTTGACAGAATTCAAAATAGACTTCGTAGCCTATTAGGGAGTGCTATTTTCTTTTCTCTTCAACCTCTTTCCCACAGAAAAGATGTTGCGAGTGTATCTGCTTTATCATAATTTTCCTGGCAAGTCATTGCCTAGCTTTAATTTATGGTCCCCCTCGCCAAACTTTCACGAAGAACACACGTCTAGCTAAAACCATTATCAATAATTTCCCATACTTTTTATCTGTGCCAAAACCTAAACGTGAATTCCATGAACAAAGTTTCTTTCTTAGAACTGCACGCCTATTTAACTCTGTTCCACTGTCTTGCTTTCCAGCTTACTATAATTTGGTAGTCTTCAAGTCCAACATAAACAAGTTCTTGATGAACCGTCCCCTTAAGTAATCCAATTTACTAACGATTAATACGATATTGTCCCATTGACTACTGTACATTCATAAACTCTTATTTTTGAGTCGGTTCCGGACCGCTCCAGTAGATATCTCATTGCCGATGCAATTCTCTATCTGTATAAGATCCAAATACGTCATAGAATGAAGTACTGTTGCGACAGCCGGGCAGGAGAATCTCTAAGTATCATATCCTTCCTTGACAGAGTTCAAAACATTCGTGGCCTAACAGATGATGCCCTTTTCTCTTCCCTGCAACCTTTTTTCTCACAGAAGAGACGTCACTGGCATGTCTGCTTTATTATTATTTTCATGGCAAGTGCTGGTCTGAGCTCCAATCTTTTCACGAAAAACAGTCATCTAGCCGAAACCACTATCAATAATTTCCCCCCTCCCTTCCCTGTTTATCTGTGCTTAAACCTAAACGTAGCGTTGGGACGATACAAAAGTATAATGCAAGAGAAGTAAAGAATTACTCCGCTTGCATTATACTTTTGTATCGTCCTAACATCTCCCCTTCCATTCCAACGTAAACACGTTACTTAAGTAATCTGTCTTTGTTTTATCGTAATTTCCATGGCAAATGCTCGTCCGAGCTCCAATCTCTGATCCCCCCTCGCCAATCTTTCACGAAAAACACCCGTCTAGCTGAAACTAATGTCAGTAATTTTCCCCACTCTTCAAAACGTAGATTCCATGAGCAAAGCTTCTTTCTTAGAAGTGCACGCCAGTGGAACTCTCTTCCGTTTGCCTGCTTCCCACCTAACTACAACTTGGATGTTTTCAAGTCCAACATAAACAAATTCCTTATGAATCGCCCTCTTAAGTAAGACACTTTATCAAATCTCCAATACTAACGATTACTACGCTACTATCCCATTGATTACTGTACACGCAATAACCCTTATCCTCGAGTGGCTTCCAGGCTTTGATAAGTGGTGACGTCCATGTAAAAAAAATCCAATTTACCAAATTTCCACTTCCAACGATTACTACGTTAATGCCCTATTGACTACCGTCCATTCGCTTATCCTCGAGTGGCCTCCAACTTTGATAAGAGGTGACTCCTTTGTAAAAATAAAAAAGAATGGGTTGTACGTTTAGATATTTTTCGATGCATCTATTGCGTATCTAGTTTGAAAACGTTGCATGAAGATCAAAAATGGTTTTCTTTTTGTGTTTACCATTCTAAGAAGTCATTGCGAAATCACTAATGATCGCCACGAGCTTTAATTGTTCAACTATATTGCCTTATTCATCTTCGGGATGATCGCTCACTAGCGATGATCGCTCAGCTGCGCAGTGTTCCAGCGTTGACCTTTGACACCACTTTCGATATTAATTCTCTCCTCTTCTACTTACTCCCCTCCCCAACCATTCAAAACTCGCCGCTCTCGTCACTTGAAACTACCGTGGCCGCGAAAGGTCTTCGCATGAGCCGAGAGGGCCGCTTTTGTGTGACCAGCCTTTTACTAAAAACTGTCCTCGACGGCGAATATCTCCACGCCCGGTCGGTTTTCCGCAGGTGGGGGGTGGGGGTGAATTATGAAAGAAGGGTGTGGCCGTCGTCCAGCCGGTCACTGGTCAGCGTTTATTGTCTCTCGTAAACAACCTAGTGAATGCCGGAAAATGTCTACCCGTGTCCGAAGGAATCGGCGTCATCTTTTTTCCCACAATGCATTGGAATGAAAAGCGGTTCAAAGTTCAACCCGGTTCGAACGAGGGAAACAAAAGACAACTCGCGGCTTCACTGTTCTATAACCGTTTCTTAAACACATTCTCCCCCGCTCTACTCTCTCTCTCTCTCTATATATATATATATATATATATATATATATATATATATCTGTTAAATAATCGAATAGAGGAAATGATACACTTACAACTTTTTCTTTGTTTTCTATTTCTCTTAATGCTTATCCCTCTCTTTCTCAGATTTCTCCCTCCTTTTGTCTTTCACTGTGAAAATAAATTGCTTACAGCACATGAACTTATATATATATATATATATATATATATATATATATATATATATATATACATATAACTACTTCATTTATTCGCATAAATTTAATATACGAAGGTATAGATTTATGCGTAAACGTTAAGTATTTACTTCAAAAGTGCTCAATACGTAGGTAGAGCTAGTTAGTAATTTATAAAATATATATGGCGATTAAGCTACACTGAATATTCTGTGTTTCATCCAACTATAGGATTCGTCGCATAAGCCTGACGAATCCTATAGTTGGATGAAACGCAGAATATTCAGTGTAGCTTAATCGCCATATATATTTTATAAATTACTATATATACATATATATATATATATATATATATATATATATATATATATATATATATATATTAGTCCTCGCGCGAAAGATCAGAACACAAAATGTTTTAAATAATAATAATAAGACTTTCGCTGGCGAGGACTACTATTGACTGTAGCCAGTTATACAGTCCTTTTGAAATTTTCATCTCTATTTTTCTCGTTATGTACTGAATGTTTGTTAATGAAACCTATATGAAATATGTTCCTTATTAAATTTTAAAGATTTTCTATTCTGAAAGAAGTTCTAAATAATTTAATCTAAAAAAAGTTATTTTAAAGTTTTTGTTAAAATAAAATCAGATTTTCTCATTATTCAGACCTGTATTACAAAGAGGAAGTTGCAAAAAATGAGTTGTGGTGTGAGGAGAAATACAAACTGAAACAGAGCGAATATTCAGACCAAAGAGGGGGTTGTAAAAATGAGTTGTGGTGTGAGGAGAAATACAAACTGAAACAGAGAAAATATTCAGACCTGTAATGATACAAAGAGGGGGTTGCAAAAATGAGTTGTGGTGTGAGTAGAAGTACAAACTGAAATAGAGAGAATGACAGTTTTAAAATAGTATCTTAGAAAGATAAGATACAAGTTAGAAAAGCATTTCATCCAAGGCATGAAAATTGTTAAACAAAATTTTTTTTTACTATAGACTTTAAAAATAAAGGTACAAGATTCAATTTGAAATTTATTTATCCTCAAAATGCACTTTTATAAATTTTACAAAGTAAGGTATAAAACTTTAATTTAAATTGAATCAAAAAAATTACCTTGGATTTATTTTATGTAATGTGCATTTTGTTGCAATTTAAAAACATTATCTTTCATCTAGCAATTAATGATATAGATATAAAATTTTCAATGATTGTTTTAAAAAAGTGCAACCAAATGTACATTACATAAAATAAATCAAAGGTAATTTTTTGATTCAATTTATATTAAAATGTTATACCTTACTTTGTAAAATTTATAAAAGTGCACTTTGAAGATAAATAATTTTCAAATTGAATCTTGTACCTTTATTTTTAAAAGCCTATAGTAAAAACATTTTGTTTAACAATTTTCATGCCTTGGATGAAATGCTTTTCGTACTTGTATATATATATATATATATATATATATATATATATATATATATATATATATATATATATATATATATATATATATATATATATATATATATAACTTAACATATTTAACCTTTCTCTCTCCCTTTCCCTTAATCTAACCGAATATCTTTTTCCGCATTCTCATCCATCCGAATATCAATCTTGAAATTGAAACATGAGACAAGTAATACATCTCTATTGTACTAAAAAGATTAACACTTTGTTGTTTTTGTTGTTGTTATTGTTGTTGTTGCTGTCGTTGTTGCTACTAACGTTGTTGCTATTGTTGTTGCTGAAGTTGCTATTGTTGTTTTTATTATTATTGCTGGTGCTGTTGTAGTTGCTGTTGTTACTGTTGTTATTGTTGTTGCTGCTGTTGTTATTGTTGTCATTGATGTTGTTATTGTGGTTGTTGTTGTTGTTTCTGTTGGTGGTGTTGTTGTCGTTGTTATTGTCGCTGTTGTTGATTTTGTTGTTGTTTTATTGTCGTTGTTGTTGCTGCTGCTGTTGTTGTTGTTGTTGTTGCTGTTGTTGTTGTTGTTGTTGTTGTTGTTGTTGTTGTTGTTGTTGTTACTACTGTTCTTGTTGTAGCTGCTGTTGTTGCTGACGTTGTTTTTGTTATTGTTGCTTTTGTTGTTGTTATTGTTGTTGCTGTTGTTAACGTTGTTGCTGTTGTTGCTGTTGTTGCTGTTTTTGTTGTTTCTATTGTTGGTTTTGTTGTTATTATTAATTTGTTGTTGTTTTTATTATTTGTTGTTGCTGTCGTTGCTGTTCTTATTGTTGCTGCTGTTGTTGTTATTTTTGCGGTTGTTGCTGTTGTTATTGTTGTTGTTATTGTTGCTTTTTTTTCTGTTGTTGCTGTTGTTGCTCTAGTTAGTGTTGTTGTTGCTGCTGTTGTTGTTATTGTTGCTGTTGGTGTTTTTGTTGTTGATGTTGTTGGTTTTGCTGCTGCTATTATGGTTGTTGTTGTGATTGTTATTGTTGCTGTTGTTGTTGTTTTGTTGCTGTTAGTGTTTGTCTTGTTATTATTGTTGCCGTTGTTATCGTTGGTCTTATTGCTGTTATTGTAACTGATGTTGTTTACTTAACCCCTTCCTTCATTCCTTCCTTCTTGTAGTTGTCTGGGGGGTTTTTTGTAATAATGCTTTTTTTTCCTTTTTTTTTTACCTTCTGATTTATTTTCTGTATTTTTTTCTTATTCTTTATTTTCTTCATCTATTTTTCCATCATTTCTTTTTTAAGTTTTTTCTTTTTTTCGTTTTCATAATTTTTGTGTTTCTTCTTTTTCATCTTCCTTTTCTTTTCGTTTTACATTTTTCTCCATTTTTATATTCTTCACTGGCTTCTTCCTTTTCTTTTTTATTCCTTCTCCTTCATCTTCTCCTTTTTCCTTTTTCTTTTTTACCTCTTTGTTTTTTTATTTTTTTTTTCAACTTCTTTTTTATCTTCTACATCTTGTTCGTTTTCTTGTTCATCTTTTTGTTGATTTTATCAGCATGCTTGGATCGCTTGACATATTTACTATTATAGTACGTCGATATATAAAACTAATATATATATATATATATATATATATATATATATATATATAATATATAATGTATATATATAA
>NC_136510.1:12053903-12066403 GCF_053919585.1 Euprymna scolopes
TAGTAATTAGTCTAAGTGACAGTCTTGTGAAGGCTGAAGGTTCAATCTTCAGTGCAGGCGATACTAAGAATACAACTATGAATTACTTCAAACTTCTAACAGGTCATGGTTGGCAGAATGATAGCAAGCTACCTTCATGGGTTAAATAAAATGTTCCTTGTGAAATTATTTAAAAATTCCAGAGTTCAAAACGATACACTTGAAGAAAGCCGGAGGTTACATCGACCGAAACGTTGTGAGAATAATATCCATTGGTAACTTGGGGTAGATAGTTTGAAAGAAATAAATATTAAATATTTAACAGATTAATAATTCACCAGAACAATAAACGACAGAGGGTAACAGATGGGGGCCCTACGATAGGTCACGAGTAGATTAACTACATAAATATGCAATACACCGGAAAACTTGGTAAATTGGGTTATACAGTTTGAAGCAAATAAATATTAAATATTTGAAAGCAGAATGAATGTCTAAACAACAGACAATAACACAACTTAGTTGATCTCACCATATGATACAATAGAAATGAGGCCAAAGTTTGGAAAACAAAGGTCACAGCTGGTTATATAAGTAATGACAGAAGGTTAAGATTCTTCAGTCGGATTTCGTATGGAAGATTCCATAGTTTGTGCTGAATGATTCTCTCTCTAAATAAAATTACAACACAAGTTTGAAACAACAAATCTTTTTTTACAATAAAAACTTCTTTATCTTCTACTGCCAACAAACTTGTAAATCAAGACAAATTCATCTTCCGACTGAACAAAATCCATTAGCTTAAGGACAGAGTGTAACAGATGGGGGCCCTATGATAGACCTTGAGTAGGTTAGCTATATAAATATGCAATACACCGGAAAACTTGGTAAATTGGGGTAGACAGTTTGAAACAAATAAATATTAAATATTTAGAAACAAATATTAAATATTTAACAGATTAATAATTCACCAAAACAATAAACTACAGAGTGTAAAAAATGGGGGTCCTACGATAGCTCGCGAGTAGGTTAGCTACATAAATATGCAATGCACCGGAAAACTTGGTAAATTGGGGTAGACAGTTTGAAACAAATAAATATTAAATATTTAGAAACAAATATTAAATATTTAACAGATTAATAATTCACCAAAACAATAAACTACAGAGTGTAAAAAATGGGGGTCCTACGATAGCTCGCGAGTAGGTTAGCTACATAAATATGCAATGCACCGGAAAACTTGGTAAATTGGGGTGGACAGTTTGAAACAAATAAATATTAAATATTTGGAAACAAATATTAAATATCAACGCTCTGATCCCCAGCTGGCATCAATTGTGATGGATAGCTCTCGTCTGGGTGAGGCCCCGTGTTTTGACAAGCTTCTGGGTTTGACCTTTACTCCTGATCTGAAATGGAACACGTACATCAAGTCTGTTGCCAAGGTCGCTGGAAAGATGGTGGGATCCTTCTACCGCTCCAGAAGATATCTCACTACTGATGCAATTCTCTATCTATATAAAAGCCAAGTACGGCCAAGGATGGAATACTGTTGCCATATCTGGGCAGTAGCTGCCAAAAACAGCCTATCATGTCTTGACAGAGTACAAAATAGACTTCGTGGTTTAGTGGGGGATGCTCTTTTCTCTACCCTGCAACCCCTCTCCCACAGAAGAGACGTTGCGAGCCTATCGTTGTTTTATCTTTATTTTCATGGCAGGTGCTCGTCTGAACTCCAATCCCTGGTCCCCCCTCGCCAATCTTTCACGAAAAACACCCGTCTAGCTGAATCCACTGTGAAAAATTTCCCCCACTCTATATCTGTGCCTAAATCAAAACGCGGATTCCATGAACAAAGCTTCTTTCTTAGAACTGCACGCCTGTGGAACTCTGTTCCGTCTGCCTGCTTCCCTCCGGACTACAACTTGGATGTCTTCAAGTCCAATGTTAACAAATCCCTAATGAACCGCCCCCTTAAGTAAACACTTCATCAAATCTCCACACTAACGTAATGTACTTGCAATAACCCTTATCTCTGAGTGGCTTCCGGGCCTTGATAAGTGGTGATCACTGTGTAAAAAAAAAAAAAAAAAAAAAAATTTGATAGATCAATAATTACCTAGAACTATAAATGAATGATGATAATAAAACAACATTTTAAAGCGTCAAAGATAACACAATTGTGTTTCAGAACAGCTGAATATAGGAACGACCGAATCGTATTAACTAGGAAGTCGCGAGAATAAATGACTGGGACGCTTCAATCATCTAGTGCACATAACTTTTGGATTGGGTCACAGAATTGTTTGTTTGTCGAGATCATTGGTGCTTTTACGTTCGGGGAACAAAATGGGGCGTTTACGATTCAAGATGTAAATACAAACGAGAAGAACGTATGTAGATTTCGTATTTATTTTTATAGAGCCAATTATATATGCATTATTATATTGTACCGCTCGCATGACTCGGGCGTAAAATACACTTAAATATATTTTAATTCATGCAGACCTCCTATTTATTATTATAGAACTAATGCTCCATTCGATTTTTATATTGTACCCAATTTATATTAATGATTCCAAAATTTAAAAAGTATATCACTTGGGTGCCATCAGCTAGATGCGAAACTAAAACATATAGCGTTCCAGCCTTAGTCGTTAAGTTTCAAAAGTTTACTAGAAATGACGTCATGACGTTAAAAATTGAGACGGTGACAAATTCAGAGTTTTAATATAGTAATATATGTAAAGCCATAACTATTGATGAGTTTATAACGTAGACATTCATATACACAATGACAACGAAAGAATTACTTTATACATACATGTAAACACACGACATTGCTGGTTATAGAACTAAAGAAGCAATCACGCTCTAAGATATATTCGAGTAACTAGTCTTTGCAACGATCTCCAGATACTAGATATCGCGTTGTAGATGTAACGCAGAGTCCTGGATACCATATTCTAACCAGAACCGAATGTTGATGTTGTAGGAAGAAGCTATCGATGACAAAGAAACGAAATAAAACATAATGGCTTTACTTTATATGTTAGATGTATGTGTACGAATTTGTTTCTGCTTAAATTGTATTTCAATTTGTCGTTTGTGTCTACGCATGCGTACTCGTCTTTTAATCTGCTTCCCTTTGTCAATAGCTGCGTGCAACGCTATCGTTTTTTTTTTTCCTCTCCCAAAAAGAAACCTATCTTGTTTCATTCATATTTCCCGTATTAATATTTTCTTTGTTTTTCATGTTTGTAGTTGCGTCATTGTGATTCTATAAAGGGCTTGGTCTGTCAATCAATGGCTCTGTCATGATTCAGTTTTAAATAGTGTTCCTATTTACTTGCCTCCCCACGAGGGTAGAGTTAAACACAAGGTCGGTTTTTAATGTGGGGAACTCCAGCTCGCCAAAAAGGGGCACTGTGGATAAGAACAAAAATTAAAATTGCCTCAGTCTAGAGCGATTTCTCCTCCATTGAAAGAGGATAGAAAAAGTGAATTGTAGCATCAGAACAGATACTACACTGTGATCCTCTCCCGAAGGTTAAGGTTTTAGTAGTGTTTTCATCCCTAGACATAGGTTGGCATGTCACGGTACCGACCATATCGAAGCAGAACTTGCTCTAGGCGGGCCAAAGGAGAAAGTTTCATGGGAATAGCAAATCCACAAACGGTCCTGGATATGATCTTAAACTATATCCGATGGTGAAGCCCCAGCTTGCGGGCTTTGGGAAGTTGGGAGCCATCCTTTAATTGCCATTGCTCCCAGGTCCACTCTGACACGGAGTAGTAGTACCTGTTAGGGTTCCAACTATGGGTTAAATAGAAACCGACTTAAAAAAAAAAAAAATATATACTATTAAAAAATTCTTCTTCAAAATCACTGGATTCGGCATTAAATAAAGGGTTGATAAGCCGTAAAACAAAAAACAAACAAACAAAAAGGGTTGAAAAGGGTTCATAAGCCGTAAAACAAAAACAAACAAACAAAAAGGGTTGAAAAGGGTTGATAAGCCGTAAAACAAAAACAAACAAACAAAAAGTGTTGAAAAGGGTTGATAAACCGTAAAACAAAAACAAACAAACAAAAAGGGTTGAAAAGGGTTGATAAGCCGTAAAACAAAAACAAACAAACAAAAAGGGTTGAAAAGGGTTCATAAGCCGTAAAACAAAAACAAACAAAATCTACAAACGGTACTGTGTATCCTCGTCAGGGGAGATGACAACGTTAAGTTTTTGTAATTCTTACAGTGGTGTCCACGTCCTCGAACATACAGCGCCTGGTATTCGCAAATAGTCACTCATCTGTTACTGAGTAGTTTCAACGTTTCCTAACTTCGCGGATCTAACAAGAACCGGTGTGTCAGCGTGGTTGTGTCGTTGGTTTGTCACGTTGAGGCTTTAAATAGCATTTTTGTTGGGCTGTAATGACAACGTTTGAAATAGAACTGTCGTTGGTTTGTAACCACATCAATTAAAAAAACATTCTTATTGATAAATCAGGATAATATTTGAAATATAATTTTCATTTGTCTGTCAAGCTAAACTTTTAAGCAACATTGATATGGGTCTGTCATGTTTAATTTTGAAATTGTATTTATGAAGTTCCGTCAAGATTAAGTTTGAAACTAGATGTGTGTTAGTCTGTCGCGATCATGTCTAATCTAGCATTTTTATTGGTCTGTAATGCTAACGCTTAAATAGAACATTCATTGGTATATATATATATATATATATAATGCAAAGTTTTGTTGAAGATTCAAAGACTCACATTTTCTTTTTTATAACCTTCGTTTATTTCCTGGATTTTTACGAGGGGCGTGCATAAGTAATGCCCCTGACCCACTTCCCATGACAGTAGAGCAACGAAACCATACTTCTGATCTGGCGATATGCGAGTTGTGGATCGGAGCGTTGTCCTGCAGGAGGAGGGTACCTTTGCTGATCTTGCCCCGCCTCTTGATTTTGATAGCTTCCCTTAATTTCCTCAAAAGTGAAGCATAAGGCTCTTGTAATTGTGGTAGCCTTTGCCAGGAAATCTGTCATCATTATTCCGTCTTGATCCCAGAAGACTGTGTGCATGACCTTGCCAGCAGAGGGCTGCACGCTTACCTTCTTTGAGGGTGGTGAGTCCAAGTGCTTCCACTGCATTGACTGGGCTTTGGTATCTGGATCATAGTGATCGACCCAGGTTTCATCCTGTGTAATCAGTCTTTTGAAAAACTTTGACTCATATTCTTGGCACATCTCCAAATTCATCCTCGAGCACTCGACGCGTTCTCCTTTCTGGAATGGTGTGAGCAACCTGCGAATCCATCTGGCAGACACCTTATGCATATGCAAATGGCCATTAATGATAGTTTCCACAGACCCTGTACTAATCTTGACATCTTGGGCTATTTGGCGAATAGTAATGCGCCGATCTTTCAAAATGGCAGCTTCAACTTGACGGACAGATGCCTCATCAATGGCAGAAGGTGGCGACCAAGTTTGGGAGCTGTTTCCACAGACTTCCAGCCATGTTTGAATTCATGATTCCAGCGTTTTACAAGGTCATATGATGGGGCATTATCACCATAAGTTTCTTTCATTTCATCAAAAGTCTTCTGTGGTGTGCGTCCTTTCAAATACAAAATCCGGATCACTGCTTGACATTCAACAGGCTTCATTTCACACCTGACTCAGTTCAAACCCCTTTAAAACAGAAACCACAATTAGTTCAGAGCTGTAATTTGCCACATAACCCGTAGAGATATAAATCATAGCACATGCAAAATTTCAGCTAGATCAGACAACTAGAAGTGGGTCAGGGGCATTACTTATTGCACGCTCCTCGTATATAGTTTTTCTTTCTTTTTAACATATATTAAATGCCGTTGGCTTATTTTATTTTTAAATATCACGTGACGAGACCGCCTGATTAATTTTGTGCTTGAAAATTTTTATTACGGACTAAACTTTTGTATAAGCAATATCGTTTGAAGAGGTCTCTCGTGACTTGTAATTGGCTGACCGAAACATGCTCATGAATGTGTAACGACATATTAATACTTTAGTAAAACAAATAATATATATATATATATATATATATATATATATATATATATATATATATATATATATATATATATATATAATAGAAAAATATATTGATAATAGAAAAATATATACTGTTGTATATAAATTTATTAATCCATTTGAACCAAGGGAATACAATATTGTTCACAGTCATTCACTGGTTGCCAGGTTTTTACACGCACTGCCACCTCCATTTTTATTTTTTTTTTTATTTTTTTTTTTTTTTTTAGCATTTGCGGGTGGGTGTACAGACAACGATTATCACGGTTAAATTTAGGAGAATTATTTTTAAACCCAATCACACTCTCCACCCCCAAAAAACGGGGGTTGTCTACTCCGAAAGCCATTCTTTACATAGGGATGTTGGGGGTATCTATTTCGAAAGTCGTTCTTTACATGGGTAGTTTAAGATGTCTATTCCAAACATTGTTCTCAACAAGACAATATTAAAGGAATGAAAGTGAAAAAAGTCGTAATTGTTTTGTTTTACACGTTAGGGGTTATGAAAGCTTTTTATGCCATGCATTTCGAAGCTTAACGCTTCTCATCAGAAGAGAAAGGGATGGTGGATAACAAGATAAAGATGCGATATCAAGCAATTGGCATATTAGGTGATCTTAAGAGTGCTCAATAAAAAAGTAACAAAATATATTTTTATTAATATAAACAAATTTACAATTGTTATTTACATTTTGCGACCTTGTAAATTAGTAAAAAGTAATTTGTAAAAAGCAAAAAACACATAAAAAGCTGAAAAGTTCAACTGTGAACACAAAATGCCTTTTCAATAAAAGTGCATTCATAAGCTGTTTTAAAAAGTACATGCGACTTTTAATTGACAGCATAATTCAACAATGTCAGCCTGCAACCTCTCGCCCACAGAAGAGACGTTGCGAGCCTATCCTTGTTTTATCGTTATTTCCATGGCAGGTGCTCGTCTGAACTCCAATCTCTGGTCCCCCCTCGCCAATCTTTCACGAAAAACACCCGTCTAGCTGAATCCACTGAAAAATTTCCCCTACTCTATATGTGTGCCTAACTCAAAACGTTACAGAAGTAAAGAAAAATGCCATTATTTGTCTCTGTATGTCTGTATGTGTGTGTGTATATATGCCCGGGTGTAGCAAAGTGTAGGCATTTATAAGTATATTGATATATTAATATATATAGGTACATGTGGGGTTTAGATAACTTTCGTGTTTTATGTTTATTCATATTTTGTTTGTTTATTTGTTTTAATTTTATTTTATTTTTATTTATTTTTATTTAATTTTATTTATTTTTTGCTTTGTTTTATTTACTTTGATGTAATTTTAATTTTATTCCTGCGTAGTTTTACAGTTATTGCCTAGTTTAAGTACGTGTGTTGTGAGTAAAAAAAAATTTTTTTAAAAAAAGCGTACAGCATGGATTCGCTTTTGAATATATGTATTAACGTGAGTGTGTGTGTGTGTGTGTGTGTGTGTGTGTGTGTGTGTGTGTGTGTGTGGCGGTGTGTGTGTGTGTGTGGCGGTGTCTGTGTATGTGTGTGTTGTGTGTGTGTTGCATGTATGTGTGGGTGGATGTATATTAAAAGGCACCGGTCAGTACTTAGTTGACCATAGCTAAGGTTCTTAACTTACAGACTCCAAGACAAAAAACTAAATTCTCAAGTACCTTATGCCATAAAACCAAAAGTTAGGTTGGATGGGGGGAAAGGGAAAGGAAAAAGATGTTTATTATCTTCAAAGACCTCACTCATCCTCTTACCGTTTTTATGACTCCCACCCAGGTTGCATTCTAACTTGACAAACGAAATAGGAAAATGTATTTGGTGGAAATATCACTTTCGACGGTAATTCTTGGCCTGAAGACGTAATTCCCCAACGTGGGTGATTATAGAAACATGTATGCACATATGTAGCCATTAATGTTTGTATAAATAAAATTAATATACCTGCTCTGTTCACTCATTGAGCACTATTTTGGTAGACACATGTTGTTTCATTGGATGTACTTCTAGGAAACTAAACTCTACTGGTTATATATATATATATATATATATATATATATATATATATATATAGGGGGGGGTGTATGTTATATTGCAATTTCTTTTAGTTTTCTCATCAAATTGATATCTACTTTTTATTTTACCTATTCTGAGAAATTTCCATTTTTTTTTCTCATGATATAATTTTCCTTTTGCAAAACTTTTCGGTTTCTCAACCAATCTTTTCTTTTTATTGTTGTTTAATTTATATTCGCATTTCTTTTTCTTAGTCTGGACACAATTCTGTCTATTAATATCGCCTGCCTTCCTGGGATATCTTGAACATGTCCTCGTATCGCCACTTCCACTCGACACCTACAAACTGTATCAAACGCTCGTTGGCTATTTCGAGAAAACTTGCATTCGTTAAATATATATATATATATATATATATATATATATATATATATATATATATATATATATATATATATATATATATATATATATACTAGCAATCGGTGCCCGGCGTTGTTCCACTGTTGGGAAATGATGCAAATCGTGACTCATCAGTGAGTCAATCGTGACTCAGCAGTGAAAATGGCATTGGTCCAAAAGGTCAGAGGTCTCTCCACCATCTCATGAGCCCAATCTTTTCTGCCTTTGATGTTGGCAGGAAGAAGAGGTTCAAACTCTACGATAGTAGCCCAGCTTATGAAGATATCTGACAGCTGTGTTGCAATATCAGATGCTGTGCGTCGAAAATACTCTATAACATTTCTTTTCAAAAGATGCAAGGTTCTTTCAAGGGACCCGAGTTGACCTGGATGTTTTGTGCACTCTTTGCCATCTCTTGTGAATTGTACGATCATTCTATTAACAGTAAAAAGGGGTATTGAAAGGTTTTTGCTATTTTGCGTTGACCAAGATTACCTTCATGTTGATCCACGATTCGTACTCGCAAACATTCTGATGAGTCTGGTGCTCCTTTTGTTGGTGGCATGCTTCAATGTTATTAGATGCAATTTTAAAGAGATACTCTAAGTTATTTCAGCACTATTCTTAGCTGTAAATATAAATAAATATATATTAATCTTAGGAAAAACATTTAGTGTCTATTCTTTTCTGTCATGTCTGTGTATATATATATATATATATATATATATATATATATATATATATATATAGAGAGAGAGAGAGAGAGAGAGAGAGAGATTCGTAATGGAACGATTCCAATATTTTTACCGATTCCGATACATTTACCAATTCCAATTAAAACTTTAAGATATTTAGTCATAGACATGTTTGTTTGTTTGTTTTTTATTTATTTATTTATTTATTTATTTTAAATATCGTGTGGTGTGTGAATATATTTTCGCAAATGTGAAACATACACTCGGTGGTTGATATATAAATTCTAGTTTTACTGGTAGCTTAAGCTGGACCTTTATCATTTTATTATCTATACCAGTAACGGAAAACCAAGTTTAAAAAAAAGAACAATTTCAAAAGTAGCTTTTGACATCGGAAAATATGTCCACATTTTTTCCGATTCAGATACTGATTCCGATACCCTAAAAAGCTCCGATTTTTTCGATTCCCGATTAGTCGTCCCAACAGTAATATATATATTTGTGTGTGTGTGCGTGCTTGTGTGCGTGCTTGTGTGTGGGGGGGGGGTTAGTCGCATGTGAATCTCGATTTATTAGGCAACGCAATCTTGCATAAATTTTTATTACATTTACAAATCTTAATAAGAAAAAAAATACAATACGATCTTTTTCTAAGTCACGCAACTTGGTGCCATATGAAAGTTGTGCCTTATTTCATAGATGTTCCATCCAATTTTAGCTTTCCATATGTTGGGTCGTATGTGCAAGTGATGAGGGGATTAAAAAATAGAAAGGGGGAGAATAGATGTACCTGTGTGAAAAAAGATGGGATGGAAATAGATGGAATGAATGCGTGTGTGTGTTTATATAAGAAGTAGGGGAGGAGGGGGGAAAGATAGGGTATTAATAGATAGAAGAGAGAGGGACGGAGAAAATTACGTGTGTAAGAGCGTGTGTTTGCATGTGTATGTGTGTATGTGTGTGTGCTTCTGTGATAGAGAGAGAGAAATGAGAGAAAGAGAGAGAGACGGGATGTAAATAGATACAGGAGGGCGTATGTTTACGAAAGAGGGTAGCAAGGAATGAAAAGATGGGAGGGAGAAAAAGGATACAAAGGAGAAATAAGCGTATCTGCGTGAAAAGAGTAGAATAGAAATAGATAGAAGAGAGTGTGTGTGTATGAGAAAGAGGGGGAAGATAGAATTATGTAGAAGAGAGAGAGAGAGAGAGAGAGTGTGTGTGTGTGTGTGTGTGTGTGTGTGTGTGTGTGTGTGTGTGTGTGTGTAAGAGAGAGAGGTAAAAAAAGAAAAGAAAGAGAGATGAAAGCAAAAACGACCGTGTAGATAAAGAAAGAGAAAAGGGGGTTTAATATAACAAGCGAGAAACAAAAAGGCGGGTTTCAGAGAGAGAACAAAAGAGGCAGATAGAGAGAGTGCGGGAGAGATGGTAAGGCGAAAGAGAGAGAAATCAGGGTTTGTCTATGTGAGAAAAAAGGCGGTAAAATGAACGAGAAGAAGAATATACAAGGTGGAACGATAAAATTGTCGCCCTAGAAAAGACGACATGATTCCATTTCCGTTTGATGACAACCAATTTTCTTTATTTGTTAGAAATCATCATCTAGTTGACCAGTTAAAGCGATAGGAGGCTTCTATCATGTGAGAAAGTGACACAATGTTTAACGAGCGAGATCGGAGATGCGCCGCTGTACAACTCATGCTCTCTACCGATTCAAGTTATGAAAACAGGGCTATCGCCAGCACCATCAAAAGGTAAATCTGGACGGTTCAACGCATCGGATGACCCACGGTTATGGTCTTTGGTGTGGTTTCAAGTGAGGGTCACATCATATATTCAAAGTCGGCTTGAAAGTTAACACCAAATTGTACCTGGATGTGCTGAAGTGTGTGGTGATCCCCTGGTGCAATCAGGTGGGTACATGGAATAAATGTCAGCTCTACTACATAATCAAGTTACTTGAATTGATTTTTTCAATAAGTTTTAAAATAAAACTGTAGTTTTTTTTGTTTTGTTTTGTTTTTTTTTTTTGTTTTTGTTTTTTACGGCAACAACTTTATCGTTCTACCCTGTAGATAGAACAGAGAGAGAGGGAGAAAAAGAATATGCGTGTGTGTGTGTGTGTGTGTGTGTGTGTGTGTGTGTGTGTGTGTGTGTGTGTGTGTGTGTGTGATAGAGAGAGGGAAATCGGAGAAAGAAAGATGGGATATAGATAGTTAGAAGGGCGTATGTGTGCGAGAGGGGGGTAGAAAGGGGTGAAGAGTTGGGATGGATACGAAGATAGGAATGGGAAATAAGCGTGTCTGTGTGAAAATGGTAGAGTATAAATAGGCAGTGTGTGTGTGTGTGTGTGTGTGTGTGTGTGTGTGTGTGTGTGTGTGTGTGTGTGTGTGTGTGTGTGTGTGTGTGTGTGTGTGTGTGTGTGTGTGTGTGCTAGTGACCATGATCCGATTCTCTCTCTTCTGATCTTAAGAAATGGTGCAATGAGGAAAAAGGTGGCTGGTGATTTTTTATGCATCGAAAACCAAGCTTCTCTTCTTTTCATCATAATCGATCTGATCGCCACCACACCCCAATTGAAATAAATGGCTCATATCTTTACAAGCTTCTGGGACTGACCTTCACTCCTGATCTGAAATAGAACACATACACCAAACCTGTTGCCAAGATCGCCGGGAAAATGGTTGGATCACTCTACCACTCCAGTAAGTATCTCACTGCCGATGCGATCTTGTATCTGTATAAGAACCAGGTGTGCCTACAATTGAGTACTAAATTTAACAAAGCGACTTTCCTTAAACACATACAGAAGAGATTCACACGACGTTTAATAATAATATAATTAAACAAAGAAAGGGTTTTTCCACGTTGAAAAGTAATTATTAAAGAGAACAATTTAGACATTGGTTACACTTGAAACTTATATATAAAAAAAGATCCATTCGTAATTTCACTTCATTTTATTATTTTTATTTTACTTATTTACTGCATTTTATTTTATCACTGTCTATTTTTAGACGCCATTTTATCACTTTCTATTCTTATTTTTAGACGCCATCTTTCAAGTTATTACGCTATTTTATCCCAATTCAATTGTCTCTAATTTTTTTAAAATTCCCTTCGTAATCTCGTTTTATTTTATTACTTAATCTATCACGGTTATATTTCCAGACGCAACCTTTTAAATCTCGACAATATTTTTTTTTACCCAATTAATTTTCTCTTCTCATTTTATCTATTTATTTTATTACTTTTTTTTTAGATGCAATCTTTCAAATAACTACGCTAGTTTACGCCAATTATTATTTTCTCTAATCATAAAATGTACATATGTA
>NC_136510.1:12068903-12078903 GCF_053919585.1 Euprymna scolopes
CTATAATTATATAAACAAAATAAATATTCCAAATGAAAATTGCTATTTACTCTCTATAGATATGAAAGATAATCAATAAAATTTATCAATCGATTATCTGATCTATTCTAACGTCTTGAATGTACTGAACTATTTAACTAATGTATATGCCAATTCTCACAATCATCTAGATGGCTTAATTCTTTGTATACTTATTAGCGTGTCCTAAAAATATAAATGTGTATATCTAGATTTGTGCAAACATTTTTGCAAAATTTCTTGGGTTTTATTAATTAAATTTTCCTTAGACATTATTATATAAGATTCAAGAGTGCATAGATTACATTTTAACCTTACCTATTTGATCTACCTTAGACCATTTCAATTGGAATTGGACGTTATTTTCCCGTAACTATTTAACACACTTAGTTAATGTTGTAAGATTTTCATGAAGATCCAAATTAGGTCTTACTTGGAAATTGGGTGTATGGTTTCCATACCAACGTTTTAATTGTAGGCAGTTGATCCTATGTATGTCCTACTACTATGTTTCTCTACAATTTTGCATTTATACACTATATCAGAATTTAGACTTACCTTTAAGTAGGCGTTCTTTTTTATTTTTATAATTACATTAAGTTGTAACCCACCTCTCTTGGGACGTCACGCAAGGACCCCTGATTGTCTTCTTCGGAAAAAAAACTCGGCTCGTGATGTCTTGTTCCCTGAGAGGCCGACACATCAGATTCCTGGTATGCTGAAAACGAATAGTAAAGCTCACGCAGCCAAGAAAGAAAACAGACACTTGATTTTCTATTCTACGAAAATTAAATTCACAAAAATATTTACAGTCTTTTTACAATATATTGTTCAGTTCTTTGCACGTTTTTCAAACTCTCAAATCACTTTTCTCTTCGGAGACGGCACTCAGGCGGGTGGAGGAGGGAGGTTGGTCACGTCTTCAGGGGGTGATATTTTTATCTCAAGATTCTGCGTCAATCTGACTAGTTTCAAAATTAAGAACTGGGTAGACCAGTTCGAGAAATATGGGACCGTGGAGAACCTCATCACTTCCAGAGAGAACCGTCCAAGCCACTCGGGAGGTCCCAAGAAGCGAACAGCCGAGCTGGTCGAAAGTGTGAGAAAGTCTCTCCAGCAGAGTCCAAAACGCTCTGTGCGTAAGCGAAGTCACTCCCTCGGTATGTCCCGTGAGACTTTCAGGAGTGTGCTGGTGAACGATATCAGGGCTTACCCATACAGAATACAGACGCTGCAGACCCTTAAAGCCTCAGACAAGAAGCAGAGGAGGGCTATGGCAGTCAAGATGCTCGAGAAGATCGAGGAGACACCAAGTTTCCTTAACCTCCTTTGGACCTCAGATGAAGGCCACTTCCATGTTGATGGAAAGGCAAACTCCAAGACAAATATCTTCTGGGGGTTCTCCAGACACAATGAAGTAGACACCAAACCCCTGCACTCTCCTAAGTGCACGGTGTGAGCTGCAATCTCGGCCAGAGGCATCATCGGACCAATCTTCATCGAAGAATCTGGCGCAGCAGTGACAGTCACCAAGGAGCGGTATGTGGAGGTCCTCAAAACCATCTACCCGTTGCTCATGAGCAAATTCTGGTTCCAGCAGGACGGAGCAAGTTCTCACACCTAAAACCTGTCCCGAGGTTGGCTGAAAGAGAACTTCGGAGGTCGATTTTGAGTGGGCAGCCCATATCCCGGACCTAAGCCCCCCAGATTTTTTTTCTTTGGGGCTATATTAAGGACAGAGTCTACGCAGGGAAACCCAGAACCATCACGGAACTCAAGGAAGCCATCAGGGAGGAGATGAGAGCCATTACCAATTCAGTCTGTAAAAACGTCATGGACAACTTCGTGCTGCGCCTCAAGAAATGCACGAAGCTAAATGAAGGCCATCTAGAACATATGCTGAAGAACGGGGGAAAAAAAGGCCAAAGACCCTAGGGTTTTGATGTGATGTTTTGAATATATATAGTTATGACCAAAGTTTCATTTCATTCGGACAAAACACTAAGAAATGGGGCCTAATTAGAGTTGGGGCCCGTTTTTTGGGTCACTCTGTATATATATATATATATATATATATATATATATATATATATATATATATATATATATATATATATATGAATAAAAAATCAAGACGAAAAATATACAAATGTTTATATCTTTTCTGTATTTATTTCCTGTGTGTTGACGTGTAGGAATACAAAAAGTTTTTGAAAAAAACAAGAATCTTTCCTTCAAAAGCGCATTATTTTCGACCAATCCTTCGGTCTTCCTCAGTTTGAATCATAAAAAACACGAGTGTACGGGCAGGGTTAGCAGCAGGAGGGGCACGGGTATACCCATTAAGGTAAAGATCTATTTGAATATCACACACACACACACACACACACACACACACACACATATATATATATATGTGTGTGTGTGTGTGTGTGTGCGCGCGTGTGTGTGTGTATATATATATGTGTGTGTGTGTGTGTATATATATGTGTGTGTGTGTGTATATATATGTGTGTGTATGTATATATATGTGTGTGTGTGTGTGTGTGTGTGTGTGTGTGTGTGTGTGTGCGAGACACAGAGAGAGATGTTCGCATGATGGTGTGTCTGTGCACGTCTCTATGTGTGTGCGTAACATAGTGTGCGTCCCTGTGTTTTATCTCTTTCTAATCGAACTCTTGCAGCCACTGCACGAGTAATTTTATCGATTAAAACATAATCTCTGGTGCATATTAGATTAAATGTGATCTTGCCTCGTTATATTTTTTAGCGCCAAATTGGATGACGTTTTTTTATTCACTTTTTCAACATATGTTTCAGAGATGCATTCTTGCATCTGTGTGAAAGAGACAAGATTCGAACGGTCGGTCTGTCATGATCTGGTTTGAAATAGAATTTTAAGTGTTAAACGCAGCTTATTTTAGAAGCGTCAAAGCATATTCGTATGAGACTATGTCCGTCGATCCACTGTCATGCTTAACTTTAAAGTAGCATTTGCGTTGGTCTGTCATGCTTAACTTTGAAATCGCATTTTCATTAGTCTCTTACGCTTATATTCGAAATCACTTTTTGTTAGTCTATCACAGATATTTGAAATAGCATATTCGCTGCTCTGTCACGCTTATATTTTAAATAGCATTTTTTCTGATCTATCACGCTTATATTTGAAATAATTTTTCGCTAGTCTGTCACGCTTATATTTGAAATATCATCTTCGCTGGTCTGTCACGCCTATATTTGAAATAGCATTTTCTCTGATCTTTCACACTTATATTTGAACTAGCATATTCGCTGGTCTGTCACGCTTATATTTGAAATAGCATTTTCGCTGGTCTGTCACACTTATATTTAAAATAGCATTTTCGCTGGTCTGTCATGCTTACATTTGAAATAGCATTTTCGCTGGTCTGTCACGCTTATATTTGAAATAGTATATTCGCTGGTCTGTCATGCTCATATTTGAAATAGTATCGCTGTTTGTCTGTCATGTTTAAGTTTGAGATAACATTTTCGTATGTCTGTCATGTTTAAATTTGAAATACTATTTTCATTGCTCTGTTATTCTTAATTATAAAACAGAATTATTTTTTGTCTGTTACGCTTCGTTTTTAAATAGCATTTTCGTTGGTCTGCCAAGTTTAAGCTTGGTTTGTCAAGTTAAAATCTCAGACAATCACATGTGGGAAAAGCTACAATTTCTCTTAGTAACTGTGGACTTCTCCGCGAGAAATAGAAACGACAATGACTAGCTACACATATACCAAACGATACTGGAAGAATTAGAAGGAATAAAAGAGAACATAAACATGATATGGATTGATTACAAGAACGATTCGCAGGCAATTCCTACATATCGATGATTTGTGGCACAATGATAGAGTCGTTCGCAGGAGGCATCTGCAACTCGTATTTAAAAGCCTTATAGCCGACCTTACTTGTACTCGTGTGGAGACGAGTATAGTTTAAAACGTGTTATAAAAAAAGATTGCGACTTCAGAGTGTGCTGTCAATTAGAATTGGGTTACCTGGAGTTGTTGAGATAAAATCCATGGCGAAAATCAGAGGCAGTAAACCCGTCACATACGAGGTGCCTTCAATAAGTTTCCAGATTTTTTTCGCATGCACACTTTTATTGATAGTGTAATGTTATGACCCTTTGGGCTGTGATCATGGCGTAGTATCTGTTAACTGTGGCAAGCGGGAGTAATGGTCAAAACATTATTATTATTGTTATTGTATTCTTGCTAATTGATTTGAGCGACGGGTTGTTGCTGGATAAGTTATTATGGTTAGAAGAATAAACAATTAAATTGCGAAAGAAATGATTGACGTGTGAATCGCAAAAAAATGTGAAAATAGAAAATAGATGTAAACAAAATAGATGAATAAACAAATAACTAGGTGGATTAGATTGGTATGAGACACGTAATTAGGTGACGTAAGAGAACACGTAATGTAGTTAGCTTTGGAGAGATTCGGGGAGTTGAGGATTGACCATCAGAGCAGATAGACGTAGACAAGGGTTGACAGACAGCTGAAAGCAAGCTGTATGAACAGAAAATGTAGAAACTGCAGATCCTGTGAAAACTAATTGAGACAACTTTAATAAATTTATATTACAAAAATATAAAGAGTTGTTTTATGGTTTTCACAAAGAAGAACAGTTGTCTCAATTGGCTTCATGATTCGTCACGGAGCAGCGGGAAGATACAGAAGAAATCTCCAAGAAAACAAAAGGTATGAAGCATATATTATTCTTCTTACATATGAACTGTAAAAATATCCCGTGCGATAAGTCTGATACAGCATGATTCAATTTACACATCAATATCATGTCCTCTGGCTAAACAACATACATACGATTTATACGTTTATTATCTGTCTGTTAAAAGAACAATATCTTACATCCACTAGACAACACATGACACGTTTTAATATATCATCTCCATTCCAATTTCAACCAATATACAACAATAGTACCAACATGAAACTCTAATCCCCTTCAAAGTAATCTCCTTCGGCTGCAATGCACTTGTACCGCTCCAACAAATTCTGGGAGGCCTAATGGAAGTTCTCTTGTGAGAGTGTGTCAATGACCCTCATCACACCCCCTTTCATCTCCTTAGTTGTCTCATAACGACAGTCTCGAAGGTTTTCCTTGGGCTTAGGGAATAAACAAAAGTCACAGGGAGCAAGGTCTGGAGGGGGGGACTGTGTTGATGCTCATCTTGGTAAAATAGTCTTTAACAAGGATGAAGTTGTGAATTGATCCATTCGCGCAAATCTTCCGCATCTTCAGTTCCTCGCTAATAATTGTGTGTACAGTTTCCACGCTGACATCAAACTGTGCACTCATTGTCTCTATAGATACACGACGGACCTTATCCTTGAAATTCTTTATTTGGCCAACCAACTCTGATATTCTGAATGCCTTATTCCATCCACACTTTTCATTATATCTCACAGACTTCTTGCCCTCCTTGAACCTCTTATGCCACTCAAAAACTGATGCAAAATGGCCCAAAGGCCGTCGGAAGAATTCCATACATTTATGTGGCATTTTTTTTTCCAAGTTTAAAACAGAATTTTATTGCATATCGTTCTTCTAATGTGTCCGTATGTCCAGATTGCATTTTTGAAATTCACCAGCTGTGACAATCAGGCTTTAGTAGTGTGTATTCTAATTCCTGCTGTGGCTGTTCATTTGAACCTGAAATTATAAAAACTCATCAGTCATCTCATAAGATGTAGAGCAACTAAATACGGAATTTTTAAGAGTCTACAACAATTTTAAATGCTTGTACAAAAAATGTCTGGAAACAAGTTGAAGGTACCTCATAAGGCTTTTGAAATAGCAATACCTCAGTCTCTTTGTTTTAATATGTATGTATGTATGTATGTATGTATATATCTATCTATCTCTCTCTCTTTCTTTCTTTCTTTCTCACTCTCTATTTCTCTCTTTCTCTCTCTCGTTCTATATCTCTCTCTTTTCGCCAGTAGGTAAGATTTGTAATTTAGTTGGAACTGAGGTTCCATTTCAAGGAGTGGAAAACGGGACTGAGTATGGCCGGTTGAACTCGCCACCTTGTCCAGACGGACGGGTTGCATGCCAGCTCAATATTTCGATATGTGTTATTCGCATACTTCATACAGCGTCCACTTCCAGCACCAAACGTTCAAGCTCAGATAGTTAATTCTCAGGAGAGAATTAATGACACCTAATAATGTCAATAACTCGACACAAGATCCGTCAAGCATTTTAATGGGATGTGCCTATCGTTTTATCGTGTTTAACACCCGGGGAGCTGGTTGCCATGTCCAGGACATAACAGCCGTTGCAAAAACGTTCTCACGACACGGTCCCTCTTTTCAGCAAATGACCAAGTTAACATAGATTGAATAGTTAAGGATGTACAAGATATCTGACAAAACCATCAACTTTATGAGAAAACAATAGAAACATACGATGGGCGTGCAATAAGTAATACCCCTGATCCACTTCCAGTTGTCTGATCTAGCTGAAATTTTGCATGTGCAATGATTTATATCTCTATGGGTTATGTGGCAAATTACAACTCTGAACTAATTGTGGTTTCTGTTTTAAAGGTGTTTGAACTGAGTCAGGTGTGAAATGAAGCCTGTTGAATGTCGAGCAGTGATCCAGTTTTGTATTTGAAAGGACGCACACCACAGGAGACTTTTGATGAAATAAAAGAAATTTATGGTGATAATGCCCCATCATATGACCTTGTAAAACGCTGGCATCGTGAATTCAAACATGGCCGGACTCTGTGGAAATAGCTCCCAGACCTGGTCGCCTCCCTTCTGCCATTGATGAGGCATCTGTCCATCAAGTTGAGGCTGCCATTTTGCAAGATCGGCGCATTACAATTCGCCAAATAGCCCAATCTGTCAACATTAGTACAGGATCCGTGGAAACTATCATTCATGGCCATTTGCATATGCATAAGATGTCTGCCAGATGGATTCCCAGGCTGCTCACACCATTCCAGAAGGGAGAACGCGTTGTGCTCGAGGATGTATTTGGAGATGTGCCAAGAAGATGAGTCAAAGTTTTTCAAAAGACTGATTACACAGGATGAAAACTGGGTCCATCACTATGATCCAGAGACCAAAGCCCAATCAATGCAGTGGAAGCACTTGGACTCACCACCTCCAAAGAAGGTAAGGGTGCAGCCCTCCGCTGGCAAGGTCATGCTCACACTCTTCTGGGACCAAGACGGAGTAGTGATGACAGATTTCCTCGCAAAGCGTACCACAATTACAGGAGCCTATTATGCTTCACTTTTGAGGAAATTAAGGGAAGCTTTCAAAATCAAGAGGCGGGGCAAGATCAGCAAAGGTACTCTCCTCCTGCAGGACAACGCTCCGATCCACAACTCGCATGTCGCTAGATCAGAAGCACGGGCGTGTAGTTATGAAATCCTTCCCCATCCTCCCTACTCTCCTGACCATGCACCCTCTGACTTTCACCTCTTCCCAGCCATGAAGTTGCTTTTGAAAGGAAAGCGTTTCCCAGTTGATGCAGCTTTGATTTCTGAAGTCACGTCGTGGTTGGAGGACCAACCTAAGGTGTTCTACAAAACGGTCTCCGGAGCTGCATCAAACGCTAATAACTGTGCCGAGTTTCGTTTCTCTACTCCCATGGGAAGTGGGTCAAGGACATTACTTATTGCACCCCCCTCGTAGCGGTTAGAACTGGCAGCTGGGGGGGAATACCTGACAGAGGTATGAGTAAAGATTGGAGAGGCATTTAAGTTCTCTTTTTACAACCACTTTATCATAGAAGAAACACTACACGTTTGTACAGTGTAAACCGGATATAAGAATACAAGACAAACGTATATCAGGGATATTTTATCTGGTCCCAAATTAGAGTCTGTGTTAATGTACATTGTAACCCAGATATAAGGACCCCAGATATGAGTGTAACCCGGATATAAAAGAGGTGTGGAGTCTGGCGAAGAAGTATCTTATATCCGAGTTACGCTGTATATACACTATCGCTGAGCTCCCATCTCTGGTTTTCCTTGTAGAACATTCACAGCAAGAACTCGTCTAACTATAACCACGCTAAATAATTGTCGCTTCTTTGTCTCTTTACCTAAAAAATAAACGGAACTTTCATGAACAAAGTTTCTTTCCAAGAATTTCTCATCTGTGGAATACAACATCACAGCACTGTTTTTACACTGATTACAACATGGATGTATTCGACTGAACTCCAATCTATGATACCCTTTGTCAAACTTTCACATAAACACTCGACTAGCTACAACCACTATAAACGATTTCTCTCACTCTCTATCTGTGCCTATATCTAAACGTAGATTCCATGAAGCTTCTTTCCCAGAACTGCCCGTCTGTGGAACACTGTTCTGTTGGCCTGCTTCCCAGTTGAATACAACATGGTAGCCATTAAATCCAATGTAAACCGATTTTTGTTGAGCCGTCTCCATAAATAATCAAATTCTACCTAATTTACACCATTAACGATTACTACATTACCACCTTACATTCATTAAGCTTTATCCTCGAGTGGTATCTAGGCCTTGATAAGGGGTGACTCCCAAGTAAAAAAAAGGCTTATGCTAACAAATTATTCGCGGGCAGTCTGCTTCAAAAATTAAATTTTGACCATTTCAACCATTGTTTCGAATTCTCGTGGTATTGTTCATCGCCAACTGAAAATCTCATTAACCCTTATCCTCGAATAATCTTTGGGACTTGATAAACAATGAAAAATTAGTTAAAAAAATGTTAATAAAAAAAACAGTGCTTGTTTAGTTTAATAAAATTTCGGACAAATCCATTTCAGGTAAAAAAATCTATAACCTAGTTAACTGTCGGCATTAAATAACCCAAAAAGGGTTGATATGCCGTAAAACAAAAACAACCAACCAACCTAGTTAACTGTCATGTCGAAATTAGTATAAATTACAAAAATTACAAAAACTGATCCAGTAGATGTGCAACATTTATTTGTCACAAAAAAATATAGAGAGACACTAGTTGTCGGATATTTTCTATTTTTTCAATGGCGGATTTCAAGGAAAGCAAGGGAGATAAGTCAATCTGTCATATAGAATTGGTCGCACAACTCTTTCATATACGATAACACTTGATAAATTCTGTTTTTACTTGTAATTATTTTTCCTATATTATACGACATAATCACGTTGACATACAGGTTTTCGTTAGATCATCGAAGTTAAGCAACGTTGTGTCTGGTCAGTACTAAAGTGGGTGACCGTTTGGGAATTCCAAGTGTTGTATATATATATATATATATATATATATATATGTATATATATATATATATATATATATATATATATTTTCACCCAAAACAAGGCATATTGCCACTTTGGTGTAGGGGGCTACTATCAGGAGCAACAACTACTGGGGTACTATGTAGGGATTTGGGCAGCAAGATGTCGGTTCACGTTGCACTTGAACTTCTGCACGTCAGTAAAGTTGGGGAAGCAGAGACCTGGAATGGAATTCCAAAGTCTAGCGGTTCTGGGGAAGAAACTACTGGAGTAGAAAGATCTTTTACATCTAGGGATCTCTACAGTGTGGGAGTGGGATGTAGCAGCCTGTCGGGTTTGTCGAGGGTGTTCACGACGTGAGGCACAAGTGCTTGCAGTTCGTCAGAGCATTCACTATTAAAATACTTGTAGAACAGGCAGAGGGATGCAACGTTTCGTCGATGGGACAGAGGCTGAAAGGTCTATCAGATTTGCTCTCCGCTTATCTCAGCATTGTTTCCAGTCGTCTAGCATTTCCCTTTGCCGTTGGAATGAAACAGTACCGATTCAGGAAAGGTATGATCAGGTATTGCACAACCCTTGCCTCACAATCTCGCACAAAGCTACCCTTATAGAAAGTATCCATTGTCTTTCCTACTGAATCATTTTTCGTAATTTTTTGAATTTATACTAATTTCGACATGACG
>NC_136510.1:12083903-12211403 GCF_053919585.1 Euprymna scolopes
ATTCCATGAGTAGAGTTTCTTTTCTTAACTGCCAGTGATAACCGATGGCTGTATACGGGCGCTTCGTCATATGAGGGTCGTCCCAAAAGTAAAGCCTCCTATATTTTGTGCTTCCGAACTTATTTTTCTACATAGTTACCACCATTCTCAATGCATTTCTACCAGGAATTCAGTTATGCATCTCTGTTTCTGAAGCACGTCCTCACACTATCAATATTAGCAACAGAAGAGATGACGCTTTCACGTCATAAATGCATAAGTTTAGTCATCATAACAATGCACTCTCTGATCCATTTGGGCAGAATGAAAAATATAAGGTATTACTTTTTGAACGACCCCCGTGTCATTAATACTAAATTATTCAAATATCTTAAAATATACGGCACAATCAGATTGAAACACCGGTTCTGATTAGATCGCCGAAGTTAAACAATGTTGGGCTTAGTCAGTACTGAATGGGTGACCATTTGGATATACTAGGTGCTGTATGCGTTCTCCGCTTATCTTTGCATTTTTTCCAGTTTCCCCGGACTTCCAGTGCTTTTAGTAGGGATAAACATGAATCCTTATTAATCCCCGGACAACATTGGATGTGACTGCTATTTAATATAGTTGACGTAATGTGACGTATACCTTAACTCTCCGGGTTCGTGGGGGTGTTGCATTATTCCATGCAGCGTCTTGGGCAAGAATAGCCTGGTGGCGCCCATCCTTCTCTAGGCTCCGAACATATACAGCACCTGGTATTACCAAATGGTCACCCATTTTAGTATTGGCCAGGCTCAACGTCGCTTAACTTCAAGGATTTAATGGGAAGCAGTGCGTCAACGTAATTATGCTGTATATAGTTAATACAGTTATAAAGTTTTAAATATTAAACGCCGTTCAGTTTACTGATTATTCTTCCATGCAGTTGAGTAACTATGAAATGCAAGATGGCGGACGAGACACGGTTCACACATGAGAATTGAGAATGCAACTAATTAAACGATCGAGTGTGAATCTTCAACAATTCGCGCCAAAAGTTTGTTATAAAATCTGTGTTTTTTCAGCAATAAAAAATTATTTGTGTGATTTGGATTCATTAAACTATTGTTCTCCTTTCGAGTGTGATTTTCATAACGTTTCGGTCGATGTAACCTCCGACTACCTTCAGGTGTATCTTGTCAAACTCAGAAATGTTTCTGTCGAACTCGGGAATTAAGATAAAATTTCAAACTGAACACGTTATTTACTTCACGAGGGTAGCATATTCTTGTTCCGTCAGCCATAACTGGATAGAGGCCCTAAGTAATTCGCGATTGTATTTTTCTGTCATACATCCGTGGTTAGAGTACTGGGAAAAATCAATTGTAACATTCTCCTGAAGATTGAAGGTTCAATTCTCAGTGTGAGCGACCGAAAAATACAATTTCGAATTACTTAGGACTTCTATTCAGTCATGGCTGACGGAACAAGAGCATGCTACCCCGTGAAGTAAATGAAGGCTTCCATTCGAAATTCCGTCCAAATTTCGGAGTTCAACAGAAACATTCCGGAGTTCGAAAAAATACACCTGAGGAAGATCAGAGATTACATCGACCATTGTGAAAATGACACTCAAGATGAGAACAGTAACCCAAAGAATCCTCATCTCAAAAATTCAGAAACATCAAGAAATTATTTGTATTATTCGGATTATTTTACTCATCCTGAATGTTATTATCGCAAAGTTTCGGCCGATGTAGTCTTTGACCTTCTTTGTGTGTCTCTTGTCGAACTCGGGGGTCTTTCTCTCGAATTCGAAAATCTATACGGAATTTGGAACGGAACCCTTTATTTAATCCGGGTGGGGGGAGGGTAGCATGCTCACGTTAAGTAACTCACAATTGTATTTTTAGTATCGCCCGCAAAGACTTGGGGGTAAATCGTGGAAAGGGTAAATTCATGTGCGCTCGTCCATCTGAAAATAAACCCGTCTCAAATAACCAATTTTTACATGCTTGTGAGCCAGTGAACGCCCCCTCGGCAGACACCAATGTGAAGGAGACAGAATGAGAAGAGAATGTGAAACAGGAATTAGGATCGGCGATCGTTGGCGGGTGGGGTAACACGTGGTCAACAAAAAATATCACTATCATTCATTTATAACTTTTCTTTCAAATTATCAAAGCACCATTCATAATTTTCTGCAATATTCTCATCTATGTTGACACAAAGTCGTTTTTTTTAGTCAACAAAAAGGGAACTATCTCTCTTTTGCAGATATTGACGGTGTGAGACTCTAAGAAATCATCCCTGCCATGGGCGTGTGTAAGTATAGATGTGCGATTTAATTCCTGGCAAAAGTACATTGAGAATGGTGATGACTATGTAGAAAAACACATTCTCAGGCACAAAGGATCGCTCGTTTTAATTGTACTACTCCCCTCTTCGTAGTTCTTCAGTTTTTTGAATTGAAAATAAAATAAATAGGAGGCTTTATTTTTGGAATGTCTCTTGTTAATCGTTCTATTCTATTTTTTTTTTTTTAGATAAACTCGTTTCTAAGTAAAGGAATAGTTTGTTATATTTTTTCGTGCGTCATTCTCCCTTTGGGATTTCTTTTCGAAGATTGTTGAAGATTTGACAGAGTTTTTGTGCGCTAATGAAAATTGCTGATCTAATCTCTGTCTTTCCACGTTGGCCAACATCTTGATTAGCACCTGTGTTGAATACTTCATAATCAACCATTCGTGTTCTCCCTTTCTTTCCACGTGTCTTGAATAGGAACATTAAGTGGGCGTTTATTGTCTTATATTGATTAGTCTACTTCGCTGTGGCGGGGGGGGGGGGAGATTTCCCAAGTGGCCTAATGGATACGTATGTGTACTATGGAACGTATTAGGCCGAGTTCAATTCCGATACAAGTTACTGCTTTAACGTAAACCATTGTATGAATCATGAGAAATAAGTATCGCGTTTTGGCATGAAGTGATCCGAAGGGGGTTAATATACCGTAAAAGAGATGAAGCAAATGCTTAAATAAATTACGAGGGTCATCTATGAATACAAAAGCAAAAATGTTTGTGTGTGTGTGTGCGTTTTCGTGTATGTCCAAGAAAGGCTTTTTTCCCCGAGAACCGATCGGTCGCCTCCCAACTTCTTAAAACTTTTTATATCGCGCCTAAATGATAATATGTACGAGTTAACAACCAGGGTCGCCTGTCTATTTAATTTACCCGACTTTCAAAAGATAAATATTCAACAATTTTCGATCGCCGCATGTGCATTAAGCTTTTTTCGTATAAAAAAAAAAAAAAAAAAAAAAAAAAAAGCGAAAAGACTCGCGGTAAATAAAACACTGTCCCGCACTCAAAGTTGACGTCATTAACTCGTCAAAACGGGCACCTGCCGTTAAATGTCACACGTTTTTTTTTCACACTTTATTATTTTCCAACTGCTTCGTTTTTTGTTTTTTTTTAAACAAACACTCGAGACACCCGGCCAACGATTTTTGTTTTCATTTACCCAAAAACACACACACCTCCAAACACCCGGGCAACGCCGGGTACTCCCGCTAGTTCATTAAATAATGAGAATTTTTCAATATAAGGACTTCTAATACAGATATGAGCTTACTTATTTTTAAAGTAGTCGCCCAACAATGTCGCATTTTTCTGATCTGTGTACGTCCGTATTCCTTCAGCATAAAAATCGTTTGCATGATGTCTCAGCTAGTCCTCCACAACACTTTTGACTTCATTGTCACTTTCAAACTTATTGCCTCTCGTGAACGCTTGCGTTTGTTTTGTCACGTGACATGTGAACGCAAGGGAATTAGGTAAAATTTCTAATTTTTTCGGAAACTATTTTCTTTAATAATTAATTCATACCTTATCGTTTTTCGTACGTTTTGGGCATTTTCATTACTGCGACATGGCAATTCGGTAGATACTATTGATTTGACTTGAAAATCAATATTTCGATTTCCGAATTTCGCTGCAATAACGAAGATGCACCCAAATGTTTACGAATATTCTCATTAATTATATTTGAAAGCAATATATTTTCTTTTAAAAAAATTACAAAAATAAGGATACTTATTCGAATTTAAAAAAAAAAAAACAATAGCTTACCAAACTATTTCCTATTTCAAAATTATCCTACAACATTTTTATATGTTTCTTCATTCTTTCTTTCTTCTTAATTATCATCGGTCTTCCACTTACTTTGTTGATTAATTCATTAAACAGTTTTATTTTAAATTTTACCATCGATTTATTTTTTGATAAAACACTATACAAAAAGAAAATTGGTTATTTACAAGATTTTCCAGTGCATGCTCACAAACATGTCCATAGTAAAATTAAATCCTCATGTTTCCCCTCTGTCAACCTCAGGAAGAACGAGCAGTGAACGTGCATTGAATGATTTAAAGGATATACGATTTTAATTTAAGATATTACATTTTACCATTCGTTTGGCGTTTATAAAAACAGGGACACTTTTTACATTTGTGTGACTTACATCTACACTCTGATTGTTTGTCGTATGGACAAGTATATGTTGCGTGTTCTACAGTCGGAAAAGCTGTAAAAAAAGGGAACTCTCTCTCTCTCTCTCTCTCTATATATATATATATATATATATATATATATATATATATATATATATATATATATATATAATTTATTTTTTAAGTTTGTTTTTGAAATATCGCTAATTTCAATGTATACCGTTTTCGTTTAACAGGTCTAGATTGTTATTTTAAAAACCAGTCACCGTTAATTTTGAGTTAAGGTCAATGTGTCTATTCAGTAGGTGCAGAACGTATATAGTGCAAAATTTGATTGAAATTCAAAGACTCACATTTTCTTTTTAATAACCTCCGTTTATTTCCTGGATTTTTTCATTACAGCTATTTCGTTAATGGGAAGGCAATTTTACGATTTATGTGACCATAAAAATATCCTGTCACTACCAACTTCTTCAGATGTTTTTCCATTAGATTTTGACAACAAAAGGTATATTTTTAACATAATAAACATCGTACTCGGGTAAAAAAAACTTCCATAACCATGCTTCCTCACTTCCGCCATCCGCCATATGTGTGTGTGTGTGTGTGTGTGTTATATCCTTCCTTATAGGTTCCGAAACGGCTGAGTCTATTTTTCGCAAATTTCACACAAAGCTAATTTATATGTCTAGCGGTTTTCTTAGATATGTTTTGTAAAGAAATTAATTCGATAAAGATCGAAAATCGAAAAAATCCGATCCTAAAAATTGTTGTTTTTTTGCTTGTTTGTTTTTCTTATAGATAAAAAAAGAATTTTTATAGGGTAATATCTTTCATTGCATCGACCAAGGGAGATAATTCTCAGCAAATAAAGAGAGATTCAATCATTTCTTCTTAACAAAAAAACCAAAGCTAACACCATCTAGAGAAATAGCTCAGTGATCGAGCATTCGACTACAGATCGGATGGTCCCCTGTTCAAACCTGGGTGTACCTCACCATTTTGTTTTCTTATTAATTAGTTCAATTTACGATAAAAGAAGATTTAAAATCGACGTAAATCATTTTTCGTTTGCATATTTTAAAACTAAACATTAATCAGAAGTGACATTTCCAGGGCATTCAAACCAATTATCAGCTGACGTGATATTGTAAACAAACACAGACGAATTTTATGAACGACATTATCATCAGTTTTATTATTTTCTTTTTTTTTTTTTTTTTTGCAAATTAGTCTTCCGAGCAAATTATTCCTTGTAATATATAATATTCAATAGATGATTGATTCTATTATAATACATACGTAATATTCATAAATCAAAATAACATTTTTAGGCTTACTATATATATATATATATATATATATATATATATATATATATATATATATAGAGAGAGAGAGAGAGAGAGAGAGAGAGAGAGATATGACGGGGTGCTTGTGAGGGTTTGTTACATGTTATGGGCCCAACATCAATTACGATGGAATTAGCTCGTGTGAATTTGGACAAGTGACACACTGAATGCACGGTAATGAACTAGATCTACAAAACAGAATTGTTCCCAAAAGTGAGTGGCGTAAAGTTGAAGACAGGAGTAGCAGATCAAACGCCGTGAACAAAACAGTGTGATAATATGATGAATGTCTTCACTCTTTTTCGAGTTAGAAGAAAGTAAAATTTTCAAATCCGTGTCTTAATGGAAGCCGTACGAACGAGACACGGTCAATAATGTAGAAAACTTGATAATCTAAGACTTAGAATCTAATAATGTAGAAAACTTGATAATCTAAGTGAATGTTGCTTCGATGCCTCTGTTAATGTGCGCCATTCATTTCAGTTAAGTTAGAAAGTTAAAAAGTAAACAATTAACTAAGAGAACATTAGTCTCTTCTCTGAGTTATTTCTCTCCAAATAAAACATTGAAGAAAACCTCCAGCGAACGTCTACTTGTGTCGTCATTATTCATAGTAGAAACTCATTTCTACAGCAACCACTAGACGAAAGAGCAACGATGAAAAGAAGTCGCGGCTTCAGACAAGCACGTATAAACATCTCACACATATGTACAAGGACCTTCTTTATTTTGTTATTGGAAATATTACAGGTTAAGCAACGTTTTATCCAGTAATTATTGTGAACAAACGATGTATATCCTTATCGCCTCTTTCTCATACTCTTCCGATTCCATTGAATTTGATCTCGCCGATTTCCCCCACGTATGTAACCTTCTGCCAGACTGTGCTGAGCATTGAGGACAAACGAAATATGGTAATCGTCCTTGAGGTTTTATGGTAATTAAAAAAAATGCGAGATGAGGCGGGAGACACCCGCGGTCATCGCCTATAAAAGATGAAATACGACGAGTGCAAAAGAAAAAAAAAAGGCAAAATATAAATAAAAAAGCAAACGAAGATTCAAAATAAATCGAACGCCTACAAAATGTCGGCTGATTGAAAAGTGGTTATCGATTTGATTGGATGTCTCCTTGGGGCGATGCCGTCCTCCTAGTGCTGTATCGTTTTGAACATCGTCGATCGAGGCCATTGCTAACTCTTTCCCCCTTTGGCGTTGGCAGCGACGACGTCGGCTAAAAATCTTTTTGCGTCATCGAAATAAAACTGCTTTTTTTGCATCGTGTTGTCGATCGGAAACAATACCAGGTAAATGAATAATCTCACACACACGAGTGATATAAAGCTATGAAATAGATAGGGTAATCGGTTACTGATCATATTGAGATTAAACTATCCGTTCGGGTTTCGAATTTCGCCATGGGATACATTTACTACTTTTACCCACGATACTGTCGTAGATGACGAAACAGTTCTCCGTGGATGATTATCTTTATATCAACTAGCAAATGTACCTGGCGTTGCCCGTTATTAAACATCATGTTAAATTCCTTTTTAAAAAACTGAAGTTAAAAACGGAAAGAAAAATAATGAAATATGTGCATGCGAGTACTAAGTTTTTATTTTCTAAGCAGTTTATTTCTTGTAAAAATACCTGAACTGAAATCGAAACCAAAACTTAAAGATGGTAAGCAGAACACAAGAACCATTAGACAAACTTGAAATTATATTTAAAAAGTGTTTTCAAACCAACGAATACTTAACATAAAGAAGCTGCCATGTTTCACGACTATGCAAGTGCAGTCGTGAAACAGTTGAAAATAGATAAAATCCAACGCCTCCCACGTACTATTTTTTTTTAATTTTGGCCCCTTAGCTGTACGATTTTCCAAATGAAAACGGATTAAAAAGTTTTTCACATTTCTGATTACGCTATATACCAAATTTCAACTCTGTAGATCGAAAAATTCGTTGAGTGTATAGATTGAGAAGTATCCTCACGCGCGTGCGCACACACACACACATTCTAACTTTTATATAATGATAAGAGTGATAATGTTTGTGTGAAAGAGAACAATTCTCAACCTATATACTCAACGAATTTTTTATCTACAAACTTGAAATTTAGTATATAGGGTATTCATATATATGTGTCGGGTTAGTCGGAGGTATTTACGTCAAAGGAGAACAAATGCTACGAGTTCGACAGAGCACCTTCTATTAAAATACTTGTAAAACGAGTACAGCTATGCAACATAGCTGCGATGAGACAACAATTGGGGGCTTGCTTGATAGTGCTGAACCCAGTAGGTTGGATACTTTCTTTTGGACTCTAAAAAGGAGAAACCTGTGGTAGATGCACAAGCCCAGGTAACAATACTCCATGCATGGTGGATTTGTAAAAATACAGGATACTATCAAGTGCAGGTAATTTTCTAGCATGGTATAGAGAGCCCATCTTCTTTGCAGCAACCTTGGCAATATCTTCAATGTATTCGTTCCAATTCATGTTGCATGTGAATGTTAACCCGTAGAGTTTGAACAAAGAGCACTCATGTAGCACTGTTATTAGCCATGGCAATCGGTGGTTGAGAATATTTTTTATAGTTGTTAAAGGAAAGAAGCTTAGTCTTAGCAGCATTAACTGTTACTATCCATTTATGTCCCTATTACACAACAATCTGGGGTCATTTTCTAAGATTTAAGCCATTGCCTTCGATATGTGTAGCTTCACTTTTCCTCGTGTCTGTTATAGAGCTTGGTGTCATCAGCAAATATACTTTACGAGAAGCAGAAAGAGCAAGAGATCCAATATGTTAATTCCAAGAAAGATTTGATGAGAAAGTCTGACCAAGCAATTTCAGAATCGATTTTTTCTTAAGAACAGAAATATTTGCTTCTCGGGCGAAATTCTTTGGTCTAATTGTGGAGAATTGGCTTAACGTAGGGATTTTGTTACGTTTTAAGTTTTGGTGGATGCCTTTGCTGTTGACAGCACTTTCAGTGCTAATATTCCAACGATTTATAAAGGCATCATAATTGAACTAAAAGTGATTAAATCGAATGGATCAGCATTGGATACAGAATGAGTTTTAATCTAATTCCAAATCAATATTTATTATAAGATTAATGTTGCAATGCTCAATAATGTGATAAGATAAAGAGCGCTTAAGTAATAAAAATTGAAAATTTCCGGTTGAACGTTATTAATGGCGGATGTAGCTAATAATATAATAACGTATATTATCAGTTGTATGTGACCAGCGTCGCCTGGGAATATTTTTACCTTCTGTGCCCAGTTTTTATGGTTGATGTTTTTCCATGATAGATCAACATAGATAAAAGCTCCTACATTTTATGGCATATGACTAAGCAATATGAAAATGCCGATCCTTTTGGTATAATTCTAAGGGAGATAACTTGGATAATTTTAACCAGATAGATAGATAGATAGATAGATAGATAGATAGATAGATAGATAGACGTAATATTTTAACGTAAAACAAAACTTCGTACATGGTCGTTTTCGCCAACGCGTAGCTTTGCACATGTGCACTCTAACCAGTGAACGACCACAAAAAAAAAAAATTAATAAAACAAAAGTTTTTCTACAGATATGTTGCACGGGTGTTTATACGTGCTGGCCTTTATTTCATAGCTGTTTTATGTCGTTGATCATGAGTGGCTGAGATCCACTCGTGGTTGTTGATCAACTATTTAACTAACATGAACAAAACTACTCATGCAAGAAAACACAACGGGGATTTGCTGAGTTTTCAAGGTTTTATTTATAGAAAGAGTTTACTCATTAGGGGAGAGACCACGTAAATAATTCGATTATTTACTTAATTTGCTTGACTTAATCTTAAGGATGGGTGACACATGGGCAGAGTCTCGAGACAATATTCACTTAGATTATCTACATAATTGGGCGCATCTCGTATGTACCATTCCCCAATGAAAACTAAAACTTCAGAAACCTTTGTTCTCTCCTCGAATATATGACGCCATTTTTAGTCATATCGTTCGACTATGCATTTCTAGCACGTTTTGACTCGTTCGCTTCAATCACACCACCTGCAGCTGGGTCTGTTTACGTTTTCCGCCAGGCTATCCTGACATGTACTAATGTGACCAACGCCAAAATTCATACGTTAATTTAATCGCTACTTACTGGCATAGAGTACCAACATGCAACATAGATAGTCACGAGGTATAGATAGACATGAGTAACGTTGTTGTTTTCTCAAACGGACCCAAACGTTTTAAGTAGAGACAGTCGCAAAGGAAATGAGATACAATCGATATTTATTTTCTACGTTTTACTACACCAGTCGCCGATACGCATTTAACACGAGCCTCTTCTATCTTTCTGACCGCCACCTCGGTCGGCTCTCATTACACGGCACCAGACAAAGCGGGCTGTCAATACACGACACCAGAAACACCTAGCACGGCACCAGGCACAGCTGGTTGTCAATATACGGTACTAGACACAGCTGGCTATCAATACACGGCACCAGACAAAGCTGGCTGTCAATATATAGCACCAGACACGGCTGCATATTACATATAGTGTGAAATTAAAAGTAATGGCGGAGATGTGTGCTCTTTGAATGTTTTTGCCTTGTTTTCTATTGCATATTTTATAACTAAGCCGCCATTCCTAACACAATCTGGTTCGTTATTTATGACTTTTATGAAGTCCCTTGTGTTGGTGTTAATGTTGGCTTTCTTTCCAGCGAGCGTAATTATTCATTATTTTCCTCCATTGTTTAAAAATCGTGGATATTTTTCGATGCGATAAATATTAAACGAATTCGTCTTTCCTTTGTTTCTCTCGTGTTTTTGCTTTGTAAACAGCGCCAGTTGCAGTGACGTGGGGGGGGGGGAGAACTACGGGAAGATTAAGGGAGAGATAACAATCGTTCATTTTCTGCTTGTATGTCATCGTAGTTTCTTCTTTGATGTGGTATACATCATCATCCTCGTCATTGTATATTCCTTAACCTGGTTGGCATAATGCTCCCAGCAATTTCAATCAAAGCGTTTTTTTCTTTACTTCAGCCGAAGTTTTAAGAAATTAATTGAGAATTTCCTGTCTTGTGACTAACGCGTAACCTTTTTATTTACTTGTGGGGGGTGTCACTGCTTATCAAGGCCCGGAGGATAAGAGTTAATGAGTGTCAGAAATACAGTGAGACAACATCGTGATGAATAGCAATGTTGGAACTTGGGTAAGGTTTAGTTATATAAGAGGACGGCTCAACAAAAACTTGTTTACATTAGACTTGAATTGTTATGATTTGGATTTTTGGGATAACTGTTCTCACCCTTACGATATTTTGCTCGATCTAACGAACGAGTATACGTATTCTCTCTCTCTCTCTCTCTCTCTCTCTATATATATATATATATATATATATATATATATATATATATATATATATAGTCATTGGATTATTTATCTTTCACCAGACTATCCATTCACGTGTAATCACCTTTTTCTTCACCATATTTCCTCTGCTTCACTTTTTTTGTTATCAAGTAAGATCTTTGACTTACTTGTTGTTTCATCAAATACTTTTGTATGCAAAATCCGATCCCGCATTTTGCTAATTCCTACCCTCTGATGAGAAGGAAAGTATTTCTTCGAAACTCCGCGAATTAAGGACTATCAAGTTATCAAGTGTTTCCTTTTCAGATTAAATATGTTTTTAACTCTTTTTCTAAATGTTTTTAACATGTTTTATTGGCTGTTTGCTCATATATATATATATATATATATATATATATAGTATGTGTGTGTGTGTGTGTGTGTGTGTGTGTGTGTGTGTGTATAATGATGGTTGTGTAGTTCCAACGACAGAAAAAAATGTATATTTAAAAGAGTGTAGCCATGAACAAAAGTAGGTTTATCAGACTTGTATCATTTTTTAATATTTTAAAATATTTTTATATTTTTAAAATATTAATAAATGATAAAAGTCCGAAAACCCTACATATGTTGATGTATATATATATATATATATATATATATATATATATATATATATATATATATATATAATCAGAATCCTGAGGCAGATGGGAACATAGATTATTGAATCCTATGGTATCAAGTCTTACAAAATATTTTAGGAGGTAATATTATATAAGACAACTCCAGCCAAAAATGGAATAGCTCAATATACTTGATAGAGCAAATGAAATTTATATTTTTTTATTTATTTAAATTTCATTCAGAAAAATGTAATTTTCCAAAATGAAAATTTATTATTTGAACAAAGAATACAATTCAGAGTATTTTCCTACTCTGAATTGTATTCTTTGTTCAAATAAAATTTTGTTTTGAAAAGTTATATTTTTTCTGAATGAAAGTGATTTTTTAAAACTATATATATATATATATATATATATATATATATATATATATATATATATATATATATATATATATGAAGATGGTCCAAAATAATCCAAAGGCCGAAATCCATGGAATAATTCACAAATATGTACAAGGGAAAAGGGGGAAAATTCCGATAATATTAAAAGAAAAATAAGATATGCTTTTCTCACTGCTGCCGAGACATAAATATAAATAAGATTTTATTATATATATATATATATATATATATATATATATATATATATATATATATATATGTATATGTATATAAAATAAATACATATATATATATATGTATATAAAATAAATATATATATGTATATAAAATAAATATATATATATATATATATATATATATATATATATATATATATATATATATATATATATATAAATCAAGTTATATGTCTATCAACGTTTCGTTTTTATTGTAAGACTTCTTCCGGATGAATAAATTGAAGAAAATAAAATATAAGTACAATATTTGAAATTATACTTGTGAAAAGGGTGACTTTACTCTATTCCAGAACGAAAAAATTCGCTGGAAATTTAAAAAAAAAAAAAAAAAAAAAAAAGCTATGACGTCGTGAAGAGAGTAAGAGATTTTGTTTTCATTTTTTTATCAAAGTTTCACATTTTCTTCATTTCTTTTAAAAGTGTTTCACAACAAATATATTTTCAAATATTGTCCTGGTATTTTATTTTCTTCAATTTATTCATTCAGAGGAAGTCTTACAATAAAGACGAAACTTTGATGAACATATAACATGGTTTGTTCCTTTTTAATCTTCCTCTCTCTCTCTCTCTCTCTCTCTCTCTCTCTCTCTCACACACACACACACACTCTCTCTCTCTCTCTCTCTCTCTCTCTCTCTATATATATATATATATATATATATATATATATATATATATATATATATATAAAATTTATTACTGTGAGTCCAGAATGAGTTTACATATTGTTTCAACTAGAGGAAAATCCCCAAAGAAAGGAAATATCCAACTAGCATCGTCAGAATTCATAGAGTCCATCTATTAATTCTGACGATGCTAGTTGGATATTTCCTCTCTTTAGGGATCTTCCTCTAGTTGGAACAATATGTAAACTCATTCTGGTCCCACAGTAATAAATTTCTTATATACTGCTCTGGCTACACATTGAGCACTCTATTCCGGTTTTTTCACCACTGGTAAATATATATATATATATATATATATATATATATATATATATATATATATATAGAGAGAGAGAGAGAGAGAGAGAGAGAGAGAGAGAGATAGCAAATGTGAACATGAAAAGTAATATGGTTAAGCTTAACCATAGAAAAGTAAAGGACTAGTTGTTAAAACTTGAAAAGAAAAGGACAAGATATTCTAGTAAAAAATATAAATTTATAACTTAAAATATTGCAGCATTCAGAATTGATTATATATTATATATAATTGAATTTAAAAAATTCTTAATGCTGCAATATTTTAAGTTATAAATTAATTATATTTTTTACTAGAATATCTTGTCCTTTTCTTTTCTAATTTTAACAACTAGCCCTTTACTTTTCCATATTACTTTTCATGCTCGCATTTTTCTATTATAATCCACGATTTTTTCAGGCTTCCAATAAATCCACCTGTTTTTTGCCCCCCATAAATACATATCTTATAATAATGTACGGCACTCGTTTGCTTTAATAAAATCGCTCAATTATCTCCCGTTCATGCTTTCATTCTCTCTGTTTCACTTGTTACTTCTCTTTCCGCAACAACAGTGAATTAGTAGCAACAGTAGTCGCTTAAGCGACGTGGTTGCTATGGAAACCAGTCATAAAAAGCGTCGCTCACCTCCTTACATATTTTTATGATTTTGAATACTACAGCATTTAGCATAACTTTTGTTTTACTGAACGAAAATTGAATATATATATATATATTCAGAAAGTTAAGATGAGATAAATCATCGGTACCGTCGATTTTAAACCTTATAATAGGGACAGTTTTTGATACCCATATCCAGCTCTTTTCAGATGATACTCATCTGTTTTAGAACCAGAATTCGAAACATACCCTTACATTACAAGATCTGGTGCAAATCTCGTTTTCTAAAACAACCTTAAAATTCAAATAATAATTTTTTTTTAATTGTCTGTTTAATATTTTGGGGGTTAAAGAAAACAAAGAAAAAGAAAAGGAACGGTTAATTCATGATTCAGGAAAAAGCTGTTTAAATGTGCAGAGCGAATGCCTGAAATGTTGTATACACGGAGGAGAGCACTCCTTATAAACTGGGACAGTAAAAAGACAAAACCTGAATTCAAAAAAATTTTATTTTAATTTATTTTTAATTTTATTTTTATTTCATTTCAAGACAATACGTAGTGGAATGCTTTGACGTCATCTGTGCCAATAAATAGAGGGGCAGACAAAGAATAGAAGAGAGAGCGCGCGATCACGACGAGCAAGCAAAGCAACACATTTTTTCCACTGTAAGAGCACACCAACCCCGCCACACGCGCCGTCACTAATGTCATAACTGTCATTCTGAAAACAAAAAAGTGGATTTGAATAAATAAAATATTTTATAGCCCAGCTGTGTGTGTTTTATTTCGCTGCCATGTGATAATAATGAGAAAGTGATTTTTAGAAATTATATAAACTGAAAAAAAGATTTGATGCATTTGGGGGATATTAAAATTGGTATTCGTGTGACATGATCGTCACGGTGGGGGGGTGGATTTTCACAGGATAAAAACGGACAGATGTGACTTTTTATTGAATATTGGTGTGCCCGGGTGACAGCAAAAAAAACCCTGCTGAGAAAAACTATATAATATAGGCTTTTATTTAATAACTAGCGGGGGTACCCGGCGTTGCCCGAGTGTTTGTTTCCGGGACGGGGGGGGAGTTTTAAAAAATGTTATGGTAGGTAAGTAGGAAGGATCAAACCCGGAGTCATGAGTAAAAGTAGGAAAATAAAGTGTGAAAAAAAAAACCCATCTGCAACGTTAACAGTTCGGCCACCAAGAAAAGTCCATTCCAGTTGTTTAGGAAAAAAAAAAAAAGAAAACGACTACGGTAGGTCGGCGCGAACGTGAAAATATAATGTGAATTGTCCAGCACGCTAACCACTACGCCACAGAGCACTGCAGCTTAGTTTAGTGATTTTAAATAACTTCACATGAAAGAACTACGAAGTCAAACCGGTGTTCTCTTCTCAACTGTTCCTTGTGAACGATCCCCAAACGGTGTTAAGTGGTGGCAGGGGGAGGAGGAATTTATAAGAGAGAAAATATTTTACCACTTCCATTGATCTTAACCGATTTTGGCCGTGACTTCTCAGCAGAAAAAGTATAGAAATCTAAGATTATCGAGGAATTTGAGAAATAATAAGCCTATAACACACCTCAGATGTTGTTCTGCCGTTTGTGCATATTATATTTGCATGAAATATCTTGATTTTTAATCCTATCAATGTCAAAATCAGACGGGAAAAAATGAGTTCATTTTATTTATATAGAAGAGAAGATAGAATAGAAGAAGAAAGAAAGAAGAGAAGAGAAGATGTCATTTTGAAACATATTTCGTGAGGTTTAGAAAAGAGATGCTTGGATTTTGAGTACCGTTACCCTGGCCTGAGGTTGCAGACGTAACCGAAGGGTCATAAGAAAACAGCTTGCAGGTTCGCAGGTACAACTCATGGGAGAATCCCCACTTTCTGAAGGGACCAACCGAAATATGCCGGAAATTGACACTGTTGATTGAAGAAATTACCCAACGTACGCCACCCCAATATATATAAATGAGAGCGGAGCCGCAAAAATAGCAGATTGTGTGTAGAATTCTCGAGCTGAAGAGTCAGTCGAATTATCGACGAGTAAATCGCTACCCACTCTCCGTGACTCCCCGTTTCGCCACGACTCCACTGCTAAAAGGAAAAGAGAGTGTAAGATTAACCACAGATTTAAGAGAAACCGTGAATTGTATGGACTTGTTTAACCACTGTATTTGTAAAGAAAACTTGTGTACACACACACACACACACACACACACACACACACACACACACACGCACGCACATATATATATATATATATATATATATATATATATATATAGATAGATAGATAGATAGATACCTAATAAGTAGTGTAGAAAGAAAAACGTTTTTTTGTTTTTGTGAACTGAATTGTCTTTTGTCGCCGTATGGCGATCTGTTGAATTACTGTTTTCCATCGAACAATCAACCTGCAGAACGAACGGCATATCAACCCTTGACTCCAAGAGGACTGGGAATACCCAACCACGATTGAAGACTGACCAGGTGTGACCAGAGGGGAGATCAGACTGGGTCCTGCTATAGTAGAAAGTCACATCGTAATCGGAAAAAGTGTGCCTATTTTCCAATGCCAAAAACGATTCTTTTAATTGATTTTTTTTTATTTTGTTTAAAGCAAAATCCTCCACTGTTGATAGTAATGATAAAATAATCAATATTGATTGATTTTAACTCAGCACTAAAACTAAAATCTATAGACCCCCCCCCCAACAATCTATTTTATGCTTGAGAAAGCATTTGCACATTTAACGGTAAATGGAAATAAAAAAAACAACTCTATTGTTAAATATTTACAGTTTTATAACGAATCCGAATCAAAATCGGTAATTGTATCTGTTATAGCCCTTTCAAGGGTTGCAAAGAAAAACAGAATGCCAAAATAATGTAACAACATGTATTGCAAAGCATACAATAGATGGGTTGATGGATAGTTAGATCTTTTGCAGATGAATGCAATTCCACGGCTCATATTGATAATTGAGCACCGGACTTATACTAAGTAGACATTAATATGTCCCTCGTACCTATTCCCTTTTTTTTTTTTAATGGAGAGTAGATAATGCAGTGGATGTGTTATCGGCAGCTCCAGTAACTCTCGCTTTTCCTTTTTTTTCCCCCTCAGTCCTCATTCAAGTAAGTGATTTTTCTGACAAAGGGTGAAGGAAAAGCTGCTTTCCAGGTCGGTATTACTTGGTGAACAGTAGTCTGAGATATCGGAAATTTTTCTGTCTCCATGTCTATCATTGTAGCCATGTCACTAATAAGTGTGCTGGAGGTAAACGTTTCGTCTGGGCTGACTTTATCCGCCTGATAGTCAGGGACTCGAACCTTGGATTAACCACTAAGGAGGCTCTCGTATCAGCATGTGCAAAATACTGGGGCTGCTGTATTGCCATTTGGCGAATGGATTCTGGACCATGCAGTAGTCTCTGGTAGGGCCTCTCGATGCCATACTAGTGGGTAATTGTTACGGCTTTACCTTATCATGTACTACATGGAATAAAATCCTCTTATTTTCTCTCTTACTTTCCCTCTCTATCCTGTTCTAACCAAGTATGCCGACCTGTTCCACAAATCTCAAAACCTCAACATGAAATATCTCCAGAAAAAAAAACTCGAAAAAACCTAGAACCCCATCTTCCAACGTAGACCCCCTACTACCATGTCTCCTTCTCCAATATCAGGGGTCTACGTTCCAACCTTCCAGAGGTTGAAACCCAATTACAGGAGACGAAATCGGACACATTCTTTCTAAGCGAAACTGGAATAGGGCCGAGCATTTCCCTAGATGAGTTCATAATTAACGGATACTCTAACTTAACATCGAAATCTGACACACACACACACACACCCCAAGATCGCCATGGGCATGTGCCTACATTAAAGATGACATTCCGTGTGGTAGGGATATCTCTAGAGAAGACGCTAATTTACCTTATACGTGCTTCCGGGTTGCACTTGCTTACACCACTGCATTTATATTTTCCCTCTATCGCCCCCACAACAGCGGAGTTACTATCTTTAAGAGTATATCTGAGAAAATACACCACATCCTGTCTGCACATCCCTCGGCTAACATTCACATCTGTGGTGACTTCAACGTCCATAACGTGGAATAGCTGACCCACTCAAATAAGACAGACGATGAGGGGATGTTCTGTCACGATTTTGCCATTGTCTATGACCTCACTCAAATTGTTCGCGAGCCCACCCGTGTGCCCGATACTACAGGTCAGTATGCAATCCTTCTAGACCTTTTTCTCTCCACTTCCCCTGAGCTATGTTCATGTTCCGTTCTTTCTCCTCTAGGATCCTCCGACCACTCCGTCGTATCAGTTAAGATAAAAATGAAATGTAATAAGTCCCCAGACGTACCCCTCCACCGTACTGTATGCCGATACTCCATGGCTGACTAGGATAGCTTCCGTACACTCATATCTGATCTACCTCTGCTTCCGTGTTTAAAAAGGATGTGTCCTCTATAGTATCAGACCTTACCGAATGGTTAATTGTAGGCATAGACCGATTCATACCATCTAAAAAATTCCAACAAAAACCTAGCAGCCAGCCATAATTCTCCCCAGAATGTGCTGCTGCCAATGCGCACAGAAATCACTTTTTCATAGCTACCCACGTAATAGATGTACTGAGACTAAAGCTGCTTTCAGGACTGCCAGCAACCACTGTAAAAGAGTAATAAAAAAATGCAAGAGAACTATATGCTCAGTCCGTTAAATCCAAAGTAGCTGAGCAGTGGGTTGGTTCCCACCAGTTTTGGCAAATAACAAATAGGATCCTGAACAGAAGTGTGCGTTCTATCCCAACCATTATCAATGGACCAGAGGTGATCTCGTCATCATCAGACAAGGTCAAACTATTTGCGAAGAACTTTGCAGCTAATTCTACCCTATGCGACGAAGGCCATCAACTCCCCATATTTCCTCCTATTACACAGAACACGATAGGTAACATACAAATATCTGTGCGTGAGGTCACCAAGCTAATCAAGAACCTTGATTCCAGTAAAGCAACTGACCCTGACGGCAACCCAACTATAGTGTTAAAAAAGCTTCAACCAGAACTTGCTCCCATGCTTACGAAACTGTTTAAGCGTTGCCTTAAGGGAAAGTGCTGTCCAACACTCTGGAAAACCTCATCAGTATGCCCTGTATTTAAGAATTCAGGTGATAAGCCATCTCCCTCTCAGTACAGACCAATAAGTCTCCTGTGTGTCATGAGTAAGTTGCTGGAATCCATATCAAATAGAGAAATAGTCAACCACCTCTGCAGAAATGGCCTTCTTAGTGGCACGCAATATGGTTTCCGTTCTGCAAGATCTACCGCAGATGTGCTAACAGTTATATCTCATAGGATTAGTGAATCTCTTGACAAAGGCTTCCTTTCTAGGGCAATTGCTCTTGACATATCAAAGGCCTTCGACAAGGTATGGCATAAAGATTTCCAGCTACGGTATAACTGGAAATGTTTTCTCTATCATTAAATCATTTCTCTGATAGGCTTATAAGAGTAGTGGTCGATGGATAAAAATCAGAGGCCTGCAGTATTAATGCTGGAGTCCCTCAGGGGTCAATCCTGGGCTCAACTCTCTTCCTGATCTACATCAATGATCTCACAAAACACATACTTAAATCATTCGTTGACATCTATGCTGATGACACGATCATCTACGACAACACATCAAAGGCTGTAAATGACAAAGTTCTCTCTGATTCTCTCTCCTCTGATCTCGAGCGCGTAGTTCAGTGGAGTAAGAGGTGGCTGGTTACCTTTAATGCATCTAAAACCAAACTCCTGTCTTTACATCATCAACGCTCTGATCCCCCATCTGCCATCAATTGAAATGGATAGCTCTCGTTTAGGAGGAGGCTCGATGTTTGATAAGCTTCTGGGTTTGACCTTTCCTCCTGATCTGAAATGGAACACGTACATCAAGTCTGTTGCCAAGGTCGCTGGAAAGATGGTGGGATCCTTCTACCGCTCCAGAAGATATCTCATTACTGATGCAATTCTCTGTTTATATAAAAGCCAAGTACGTCCAAGGATGGAATACTGCTGCCATATCTGGGCAGGAACTGCTAAATACAGCCTATCCTGCCTTGACAGAGTACAAAACACTTCGTGGCTTAGTGGGGGGGGGGCCCTTTTCTCGTCCCTGCAACCTCTCTCTCACAGAAGAGACGTTGCGAGCCTATCCTTGCTTTATCATTATTTCCATGGCAGGTGCTCGTCTGAGCTCAATTCTCTGGTCCCCCTGTGGAACTTTGTTCCGTCTGTCTGCTTCCCACCTGACTACAACCTGGATGTTTTCAAGTCCAACGTAAACAAATTCTTTATGAACCGCCTCCTTAAGTAGACACTTTATTAAATCTCCACAGTAACGTACTGTACATGCAATAACCCTTATCCCTGAGTGGCTTCCGGGCCTCGATAAGTGGTGACCACCTTGTAAAAAAAAAATATATATATATATATAACAATGTTGCATTTTGTTTTTAATAAATAGGAAAAAGAGTTTTAAATATGAATATCAATACGCACAAAAACAAATTTATAGTTTTCTTTTGTTTGTTTTTTTTATTTTTCTTTCTTTGAAGATTGTAATGCTGCCAACATTGCCCCGCTTTTTTATTGAAACCAACCGAGAGCTCTTTTTAGTATCCTCGCTGTTCCCTTAAGTGCAATTGTCTTTTGAACTTGGTTCACCAGAAATATTAGTTTATAGCAGTATAGATAGATATGTGTGTATATAGAGAAAGAGATAGATATTCTTTGACACGACACAATGCGCAGGTCAAGGATAGTCCTTGAGCAGATTATTTCTTTTGTTTTTCCTTTCCATCAAACTTCATTTTTTTCAATCAAAGTTTCCCATTTTCTTCATTTCTTGTAACGATTTTCCCCCAAATTCCAATTGGCTTAACGCTTCATTTGCAAAAGTAAACGGGAAAAACGTTATCTTCAAGTTGTTTGAAGCGAAGCGGAAATCACTTTTTTTATTTTCTTTCCTTCTTTTTTCTTAATGTTTTACTGCTTTTTCTCCTTTTCTTGTCTTTTCTTTTTCTTTCCTATTTTCTTTCTGGTATCCTTTTCTTCTGATGCTCTTTCTTCATTATCCTCCTCTTCATCTTCTTTCTTCTCCTCTTCCTCCTCCTCTTTTTTTCTTCTTCTTCTACTTCATATTCCTCCTCCCTTTTCTTTCTTTCTTCTTCATATTCCACCTCGCTTTTCTTTCTTTCTTCTTCATATTCCTCCTCGCTTTTCTTTCTTTCTTTCTTCTTCATATTCCTCCTCGCTTTTCTTTCTTTCTTTCTTTCTTTCTTCTTCATATTCCTCCTCGCTTTTCTTTCTTTCTTTCTTTCTTCTTCATATTCCTCCTCCCTTTTCTTTCTTTCTTTCTTTCTTCTTCATATTCCTCCTCGCTTTTCTTTCTTTCTTTCTTCTTCATAGTCCTCCTCGCTTTTCTTTCTTTCTTTTTCATATTCCTCCTCGCTTTTCTTTCTTTCTTCTTCATATTCCTCCTCCCTTTTCTTTCTTTCTTCTTCTTCTTCTGCTAATATTAGTACTGCTACTACTTCATCTTCTTTTCCTTTTACTTCTTCCTCCTACTTTCAGTTCTTACTGTTTTTCTTCTTCCTCCTTCTTTTCTACTACTACTATTACGACGACGACGACGACGACTTTGTTTCTCTTCCTATTACTCTCTATACTTGTGATTGTTTTTGTTATTGTTATTGGTGGTGTTCTTATTCTACTACTACTAATAATAATACTTTTACTAATCTTATTGTACTGTTCCCTCTACTACTACTTGATTTTCTTGTTTTCCTTCTCCTTCTCCTTCTTCTTCTCCTTCTTCTTCCTCACGCTCTTCTTCCTCCTCTTCCTTCTCTTCCTCCTCTTCTCTTCCTCTCCCACTCCTACTTCCGTCTATAAAAAGCAAGTGACACCGGAAGTTGTTCGGAATGAATTCATTCCTTTCCTGTCAATCTGATCGCTATCCACTTCTTTTCGAAAAAATAAATGGAGAAAAAATATCCTTACTTTTCTTTGACCCGCCCCAAACCCCCCCCCCCCCATTATTCTGCATTCCTGAAACGAAATCGCAATTTCAACCCCCTTCCCCCAAAAAAGCAATATCTCCTCTTTAAAAAAATGAAAATAAATTTACATTTAATATTTCTTATTTCAATGAGGAAAGTTCGTGGTTAGCCTGAGGGATGCAATCGCTGATTATGGAATCGGTTACGTCAGATTCAATTTATATTATACTTCTTCAGTGGTCATTTACGCACTAATATTGTAAGGAAAGATATCATCCACAATTTCAATACAGTCGTAAGTAAACTAGAAACTACATCCAATAAGTAATGCCGCGGACCTACTTTCAGTTGTTCGAGATAACTGAAATTTTGCATGTGCAATGATTTATATCTCTATGGGTTATGGGATATGTAGCAAATTAAAGCTCTGAACTTATTTCGCATTTGTTAAAAGCTTTACTCGGATGTTTCTTCTTGAAGTTATATTTGACTCGTGTGTTTGTTTTTGCTTTGTTTTGTTTGTTTTTTTTTTTTTGTTTTGTTGTTGTTTTTTTTTGGGGGGGGTGCTATTATTTAGAAAGGCAGACAGCTTTATAAACGAATGGCACATCTCGCTATCCATAGTTGCATTCTGCACAACTGCGCAACCGAGTACTGTTAAAAACAGCGCACTGGATACGTCTCGTGTAATCAGTAAAATAGAATAAATAAATAAATAAAAATTTCGTCCGGAAGCTATATGGTATCTTCGATCTCTGATTCGGAGTCACCTCTGACCCCTAGGTGTCACTCAAACCTTTCCATTAATCCATTCGTTATTTAATAATGCAATCCAAACATATTTGGCACAAATAAACTTCAGTCTATGAATATGAATAAATTGTCAACAAAGTTTCAGTTTTATTATCGTTTAATGATGTGGGGTACTTTGGTGATCGCTTCATCAGTAGGAGATATAGTCATAAGTAGATTTCATACTCATCCGAGCATACTACCTCCTGGATTTCATCTCAAATACAATGTATGTCAAGACAATTTCCAAACTATTTCTGCACTGAAGAGGCTCAAACCAAGATTGTGTTAAGCTCTGATTTACATATATTTGAACTAAGTCAGGTGTAAAATGCAATCTGTTGGGTGTCGTGCAGTGATCCGTTTTTTGTTTTTGTTTTTGTTTTTGTATTTGTAAGGACGCACTCTTCAGGAGACTTTTTTATCAAATAAAAGAAACATATGGTAATGATCTTCCATTATATGGCCTGGTAAAATGCTAGCATTGTGAATTCAAATATGACCGGAAATCTATAGAAGCAGTCTCCCCCCCCCTCCTTCCATTGATGAGGCTTGTGTCAGTCAAGTTGAGGCTGCTATTTTGGAAGATCGCCAGATCAGGAGCATGGATGTGTTGCTATAACATATTCCCCATTACTTTCCGGGCCTTGCACCTTCTGACTTTCACCGCTTTTATGGTCTGAAGTTGTTTTTGAAAGGAACCAGTTCCAATATGATGTAGCCTTGATTTCCGAAGTCACGCCGTGATTGGAGAACCAACCTAGACTACAAAATACAATCTCCAGGGTTGCCTTAAACAATTCTAACGATGGTTCCTATCTAGAGAAAGAATCACACTGCTAAGTTTCGTTGACTTATTGCTATCAGAAGTGGGGGGCATTACTTATTGAACACCCTTTGTATACAACGGTTCGTTGAAAATGTATTAGGTTTCCGTATTTTATTGCACATGGAAGAACACAATTAGATAAGCAATTCAAATGGATGGGTCTCATCTAGAGAAGGCTCAATGTTTTGACAAGCTTCTGGGTTTGACTTTTACGCCTGATCTGAAATGGAACACGTACATCAAGTCTGTTGCCAAGGTCACTGGGAAAATGGTGGGATCCTTCTGCCGCTCCAGAAGATATCTCACTACTGATGCAATTCTCTATCTATATAAAAGCCAAGTACATCCAAGGATGGAATACTGCTGCCATATCTGGGCAGGAGCTGCTAAAAACAGCCTATCCTGCCTTGACAGAGTACAAAATAGACTTCATGGCTTAGTAGGGGATGCCCTTTTCTCTACCCTGCAACCTCTCTCCCACAGAAGAGACGTTGCGAGCCTATCCTTGTTTTATCGTTATTTCCATGGTAGGTGCTCGTCTGAACTCCAATGTCCGCCCCCCCCCCTCGCCAATCTTTCACGAAAAGCACCCGTCTAGCTGAATTCACTGTGAAAATTTCCCCCACTCTATATCTGTGCCTAAATCAAAACGTGGATTCCATGAACAAAGCTTCTTAGAACTGCACGCCTGTGGAACTCTGTTCCGTCTGCCTGCTTTCCACCTGACTACAACTTGGATGTCTTCAAGTCCAACGTTAACAAATTCCTTTAAGTAAACACTTCATAAAATCTCCACACTAACGTACTGTACTTGCAATAACCCTTATCCCTGAGTGGCTTCTGGGCCTTGATAAGCGGTGACCACTGTGTAAAAAAAAAAAAAAAAAAAAAAAAAAAAACATATTTGGTACAAATCAACTTCAGTCTATGAATAAATTGTCAACCAAGTTTCAGATATGAACTTTCAAGCGTGTCTGTTTTATCATCGTTCAATGATGTGGAGTACTTTGGTGATCGCCTCATCAGTAGGAGTTATAATCATAAGTAGATTTCATACTCATCCAAGCATACCACCTCCAGGATTTTAAAATGCATGTGTGTCAAGAGAATTTACAAACTATTCCTGCACTGAAGACAGTCATCATGGCCCAAACCAAGCTTGTGTTAAAAAAGAAACACGTATTGCACGTCGTATTCAAGTTTGCTTATAATTGAAAGGCGATAAAATAAAGACTGTCGGGTTTTCATAACTGAAACTTGGCGATTTTTTTTTTTTTTTGCATGGAGGTCATCACTTAACAAGGCCCGGAAGCCACTCGGGGATAAGGGTTATTGTGTGTCAATGGGATAATATCGTAGTAATCGTTAGTATTGGAGATTTGATAAAATGTCTTACTTAAGGGGGCGATTCATTAGGAATTTGTTTATGTTGGACTTGAAGACATCCAAATTGTAGTCAGGTGGGGAACAGGCAAACGGAAGAGAGTTCCACAGGCGTGCACGTCTAAGAAAGAAGCTTTGGCAGATATGGCAGCAGTATTCCATCCTTGGACGTACTTGGCTTTTATATAGATAGAGAATTGCATCAGTAGTGAGATATCTTCTGGAGCGGTGGATTTGGATTGCATTATTACATAACGAAAAATTTTGTCTAAATAGAAAAGTTTGAGTGACACCTAGGGGTCAGAGGTGACTCCGAATCAGAGATCGAAGATACCATATGACTTCCGGACGAAATTTGTATTTATTTATTTATTTATTTATTTTATTTTACTGACGACACGAGAAGACGTATCCAGTGCGCTGTTTCTAACAGTCGCAGTTGCGCAGTTGCACAGAATGCAACTATGGATAGCGAGACGCGCTATTCGTTTATACATCTGTCTGCCTTTCTAAATAATAGCAAAAAATAAATAAATACGCGAGTCAAATATTACGTCAAACAGAAATATCTGATTAAAGTTTTTTAAAAATGCGAAATAAGTTTTATATAGAAAAATAAACTCTGTTGTTCGCTCTCTCTATCATCCTCTCTCTCTCTCTCTCTCTCTATCTATCTATCTATCTATCTATCTATCTATTTCTCTCGAGTGTTACGTGAGAACGAGAAATAATATCCGACATGAAGGAACCATATCTTAGGTGGGTCTTGATAATCGTTCAAAAATAGAAAATTAAAGAAAATTCTTTTAAAAAGAACCCCCCCCCAAAAAAAAGAATGTTTTATTTAATAATTATTTTATTATAACTATTTATGCACAATAATCTGAAAAAGTCTAAATAAAATTTTACCGCTGCCATATGTACCTAAATTCAATTTATTTTTTCAGTTGTGAAAATGGAAACTTAATTCAAAGATTTAATCGCTGGTGGCCACTGCTTTTAATTATTTTTGCACCAAAACGATTTTTTACATTTACAAATAGTCGAATATAAGTTTTTTAAAAAATATAATAGGAATGTTGTGTTTGTTTTACAATAGACTTTAAAACGTTTACTCAGTTCGAGAAACAAGTAGTGTCGAGCGTTACGGGGGAATAAGAAAGAAATGAACGCCATAATACGGTCATATCTTTCGAGTCTCGATAATGACGTAAAAATAAATAATAAAACAAATTTCTACTAGAAATCCGCCCAATAAAAGTTACTGACCGTGCTGAAATAATATCATTATTTAGAAAGCCACTCTTAACATGAAGAGGAAAGTTCTTTGTTAAGTATTCTGTACTTTCACCTAACAATTTGATAAATAAATAAATAAATAAACTTGGGAAATTGAAACTCTCGCCGAAAGTTATATTACTGATGAAGTTTATACCAAGAAAAGGATCTGACAAACATCGTTTACTGCTAACTTTGATTAGGGTACTGTTCTGGTTTGCCAATATTTATTAAATTATCATTGCTTTTGTTTTGTTTTTGTTTGTTTTCCCCCCAATTCGCAATTATAACTTTTTTGTTGTTGTGAAAGAAAATTAACTATTATAAGCAAAGAGACACGACGTTGCCCGGGATTGGATGATGATCAACGAATGTTTCACACTCTCATATTTTTATTGTTATTGAAATCGGTGAAATCGTCTATTTTTCAATCAAATCGATTGATTGCCTGCTCTACTTGGAGACCCATCGCGGTGCACCGGGAGGAAGCTTCACGTGCCTCTTCGCAGTGACTTAGTCCACTAGTCTACATTGCAAAGTAGAGAACCTAATGTTGATGTGCTGGTGCTTTGATAATGGCTTTGCTAGAGTTATAAATTGTGATGAACAGTCAAACGAATAGACATGCAGCAGCAATAAAAATTTTATAGTTTTTGTCTCTACTTCTCAAAAGACTTCACACTGTCTTGCTAAAAGAATCAGTCAAACTAACAAAAAGCATTTTCAGTTTTACATTGACCGTGATTAGCCCCTATTTAAAAAGCCTAGCCCCACCCCTACCTGTGTAAATGTCTACTAAAAATATTTATTTTATTTTATTTGGGGGGGGGGATTTTAAACTAGAAGAATGAGAGCTTAGCCTGCACTTCTCGAACGTTTCTACTTTTCTGTTATGAACGTGCCATTTGTACCCATTTATTCACTGGTGCCATTTTTACTGGTGCCATTTTTACCATACGATTTTCCGGTGCCATTTTTACCTAAATTCGTATTAGATGGATTTTTAAAAATAATAAACGTATTTTTTCGTATTTGATTTTATGTTTATTGGCTATGATAAATGTATAAATATTCTTGTAAAAATAAAATTTCTTCATTTTTATTCTATTAGAAAAATATTTTCCCGGTACGCCACGGAGAGATTTACCAAAAAAGTTAGTTTTGTTTTAGAAGCAAAACATCGATTTCAGCAGCGTTGTTGGATTTTAAAAAAATAATAAACGCGTTTTTTCTATGTAGTTTTATGTTTATTCGATAGATAAAAATGTAGAAATAAGGTTTTTTTTCTGTAGAAATTTATTTATATCACGGAATGAAATTTGGCGCACTAGTGTACTTTTAGGCTAACCAAAATGGCAGATTGAAATCCGGCGTGCTGGCGTCCCAAAAGAGAATTACCAATTAGTTTACGTTACATTTATATTCGAAACTGATCCATCTAAATACTAAAATGATTACTTTTCTTTCCGTAAAGTTTTTTAAGTAATATTTCATTTTAGAATAACGAATAAGCTGAGCGTATAAATCTATAAATTTGTTGTTATTGTTGTTGTTGTCGTCGTCGTCGCCTCTTTTTTTTTTTTTTTTTTTTTTTTACAGCAAAGCAACTCAATTTAATAACCCACCAAATATTCATAATTGAAATGAAATTTAAACTTCATTCATAAAAGGAATTGGATCGGAATCGGGGAAAATTTGGAATCATCGCATCACTAGTATATATATATATATATATATATATATATATATATATATATATATATATATATATATATGTATGTATATATGTATATATATATATATGTATATATATGTATGTATATATGTATATATATGTATATATATATATATATATATATATATATATATATATATATATATATATATATATATATATATATACTTAAAAAATATTCCATTTCAGTTTTTGCCGATAAAAAAAAAACAGTGGAGCGATTTTTTAGTTTGTTTTTTATTCTCTTAAAGAAATGCATGAGTATTTGATTTAATATATTTTATTTCTACTTTATGGAGTGTTTTTTTTTTTAAATATCTAAAAGAAATAACATTGAATGAAATAGAAAAAATTGTCGTAATTTTACGGAATTTTCTGAACAATATAGCAAGATTATAAGATTTCATTTAAAAAGAAAAGTTTTAAACTTTGGATTTTACAGGTAAATTTGCAAATAACTGTTCTTTTTGTTGTTTTAAATTAGCTTATTTTATTTATAGATCTTTTATCTTCAATTTTTTATATATAAATTTCAGGTGAGAAATTAATTATTTTCATTTTAATAGACATTTCAAAATGGGGGGTGAATTTTAAAGAAAACGCTTGTCTAGAATATTATATTGGGTTTATTGGAAAGAGTATAAAATTTCACATTGAACTTGAAAATATCTTAAAAATTGAACCAATAGAAAAATTTTGATAGATTTTTAAAGTGAAAAACTTGAAAAAAATTGAACTCGTAAAATTCGATTGATTTCAATAAGTAAAAAATGGCTGCATGAACGCGCGTAAGCACTTTGTAAACACTGTTTGTTTTTTAATAAAGAATAATATTTCAATTATTTTTTAATCAACTTTAATATTTTATTTTGGAAGTATATTCCATAAAGAAAATAAACAACCCACTTTAAAAAGAGAAATTACGAATTTTTATATTTTATTCGCAGTTTTGTGTTAGGGGTGTCAAAAATTCCTAAAAAGTTCTGATACACCTAGTAATCCACATCACAATGTAATTGTCCGAAGGAAGAATTTTCCTAAAACAACTTTCTTTGTTTATATAAAAAAAATCTTATAGAATATTACTGCCAGTAATATCTTGTAAAACTTATGATCACAGGTTTCAATACTAGTTGATTGTTAGATAATTTTATTCTGAAGAATATATATATATATATATATATATATATATATATATATATATATATATATATATATATATGAAAGTGTCTATGTGTGTGTGTCTGTGTATGTGTGTGTATGCGTGTGTACATTTCCCTACGCAATAACTCTGTTAATTTTCAGGCTACAGACTGGAAATTTGACATACAGGGTTCTGAGATTTGGGAAAATCGATGTGATTCGTTTTCGGCCAAAAGTTTGGCTGTTAAGGGGTCAAAGTTCAACAATTTGACCTTTGAGAAATCTACCAAACTCCTCCGACAATTTTGAGGCTACACACTTGAAATTTTAGATATAGGATCATTGGACATGGATCTAACTTAATAACTTGATTTGAGCCCAAAACAAAAAACGTTAAGGGGTCATAATAGGGGTCAAAGTTTAAAAAATTAACTTTTTTTTGTTTGTTTTGCTCAGCATACACTTCCAAACACCCGGGCGACGCCGGGCTGAAATGCTAGTATATATATATATATATATATATATATATATATATATATATATATATAAGTGAACGTGTCTGTCTGTCTGTCTGTCTGTGTACATTTTCCTACGCAATAACTCTGTCAATTTTCAGTCTACAGACTCGAAATTTGATATACAGGGTACTGAGATTTCAGAAACTTTTGTAATCCGTTTTCGGTCAGAAATTTGGCTGTAAAGGGGTCAAAGTTCAACGATTTGATCTTTGAGAACTCTACCAAACTCCTCCGCCAATTTTAGGTATAAACAATTGAAATTATAGATATAGGTTCCTTGGACATGAATCTAACTTAATAACTTGATTTGAGCCCAAAACAATAAATGTTAAAGGGTCATAATAAGGGTCAAAGTTTTTAAAAAATTTGACCTCTGCCGTCTCTACCAAATTACTCAGACAATTTCTGGTCTAAACATTTTAAATTTTACAGAAAGGGTATTTAGAGATTAGGAAAGCTTTTTAATCGGTTTGGGTAAAAATTTTGGGCTATCAATATATAAATGTATGTATGTATGTTTGCATATCTGCCTAAAACTTTCAACAGAGATGACGGATTTTCACAAGATCAGTATCGCTTTGAAGCTCGACCCTTCAGACGTCAAATACCGAAAAATTGGATAAAAACATTAATTTCTTCACCCTCAACTGGGCACTTTTAAACAGGGATGGATCGCTTTTTTCGTCGATATTTTCGAAAGTCATCCTCTATTTTCGATTTTCTAGCCTTAATTTAAACCTACGTCACTTCCGGTTTGCCGGTGATCATAACAGCAAAGACGTCACGTTTTTTCTCGTTCTTTCCCTCCTTCGCGGTACGGGTTCGAGCTTGCCTTCGTACTACCACGTTTATTTTTGTTTTGTTTTTTTGCTCAACACACATCTCCAAAGACCCGGGCAACGCCGGGCACCCATGCTAGTATATATATATATATATATATATATATATATATATATATATATATATATATATATATATATATATATATGATTGTTGAGCTGGATTAAATCCGACGATATGAAATAAAATGGAGGTGGAAGGACCTGGATACTCAACGTTTCGCCCGATTTATGCGAGCTTCTTCAAGAGGGATGGTCATTGACGAGAGAGTCGGAGGATTGGGGCTATATATAATGATGGGGGAGAGCAGCGTGTTTTCCTTATGTAAATTATATGTCATATATACATGTATATACATTTTATGAGAGAAGAACTAATTAGAGTAAACTAGTGTAGTGGATTACGTCTAAAAGATAAAATATCGTAGAGATTAAAAATTGTGTTTGGAAATATAGCGGTGATAGATTAAATAAATAAAATGACACGAGATTACGAAAGAATCTTTTTTTTTTTAAAATTAGAAATAATTGAATTGGGATAAAATAGCGCAGTAACTTAAAAGATGGTATCTAAAAATAAGAATAGGAGGTGATATAATGGAGTCTAAAAATAGATAATGATAAAATACAGTAAATAAGTAAAATAAAAATAAAATTAAGTGAAATTACGAATTTTTTTTTTTTTTCGCGTTTAACCGGTGTCTAAGTTGTTTTCTTTGATAATTATTTTCGACAGAAAGGGAGCAACGTGGAAAAAACCTTTTCTTTGCTTAATTATATTGCTGGAATGGGAGATTATAGCTGACTCAATTAAACGTCGTGTGGATCTGTTATGTAAATTTTAAATAAAAGAATATATGAACACAAAAGAGATGTAAAAAACAACAATACACTCAACGCCATATTTTGTCACATCATGGAAAACGACCACCATTTTGATTTTAACAAAGCAACTTTCCTTAAACACATACATAACAGATCCACACGACGTTTAATTGAGTCAGCTATAATCTCCCATTCCAGCAATATAATTAAGCAAAGAAAAGGTTTTTTCCACGTTGCTCCCTTTCTGTCGAAAATAATTATCAAAGAAAACAACTTAGACACTGGTTAAACGCGAAAAAAAAAAATTCGTAATTTCACTTAATTTTATTTTTATTTTACTTATTTACTGTATTTTATCATTATCTATTTTTAGACTCCATTTTATCACCTCCTATTCTTATTTTTAGATACCATCTTTTAAGTTACTGCGCTATTTTATCCCAATTCAATTATTTCTAATTAAAAAAAAAAAAAAAGATTCTTTCGTAATCTCGTGTCATTTTATTTATTTAATCTATCACCGCTATATTCCCAAACACAATTTTTAATCTCTACGATATTTTATCTTTTAGGCGTAATCCACTACACTAGTTTACTCTAATTAGTTCTTCTCTCATAAAATGTATATACATGTATATATGACATCTAATTTACATAAGGAAAACATGCTGCTCTCCCCCATCATTATATATAGCCCCAATCCTCCGACTCTCTCGTCAATGACCATCCCTCTTGAAGAAGCCCGCATAAATCGGGCGAAACGTTGAGTATCCAGGTCCTTCCACCTCCATTTTATTTCATATATATATATATATATATATATATATATATATATATATACGTGCAAAGGATTCAAAAGCTAAACATTGGAAACCTCCCGAGGGACGCAACCTAAACATAGATGCACACAACAACACAATAAAAAAAACATTTAGACAAGTTCATCATAGCCAAACTGCGCAAGGAAACGCATCATAATATCACAAAGGACGAACAACAGGCCATAAAATCATTACATAATAATAATCTCATCACCATAAAACCAGCAGATAAGGGAGGAGCTATCACTATCATGAACACAAATGATTACATAACAGAAATAAACACACAGCTAGCGAACAGAGAATTCTACAAACCACTCCCCAGTGATTCCAGCAGCACATTCAAATCTGAACTAAACGCCCTAATCAGCAGTCTAGACCAAACCATTAGGACTACAGTTGGAAAATTAGTACCAGAACATCATAATCCGGCTGTCTTTTACACTATCCCCAAACTTCATAAACTCCCGAAAATAGTCAGCAACATACTCGCACACCTCCCATTTGAAGACACGGAAACACTGAGGCATCGATTACCGAACCCACAGACATATACCACATAGTTAAGGCTTTCCAGGTCCATCCACCTGGCAGACCTATCGTCTCGGGCATCGAGGCCCTCACAGAGAAGATTTCGGGATACATTGACAGCATCGTCTACCCATTGATGCCAAACATACCCAGTTATATTAAAGACACGACACACTTCCTACAGATCCTACGCGACATCGGTAACTTACCAGACAATACAATACTCGTCACGATGGATGTTTCCTCTCTCTACTCGAATATTCCACATGAGGAAGGAATATCCGCGTGCAGGAGTTTTTTACAAACCCAGAACTTACAAGACACCCACATCACAAACATATGCAGCATTATAGAGTACATTCTAACACATAACAATTTTACATTCAACAACAGACACTTTTTACAAATAAAAGGCACAGCCATGGGAATTAGAATGGCTCCCAGCTATGCCAACATCTTCATGCACACATTCGAACAAAAATACACACACACACACACACACACACACACGCACACACACTACCTCAAACCGACACACTATTACAGATACATAGATGACATCTTTGTCATTTGGCCACACGGAGAAAAGACATTGATGGACTTCTTCCGGCATATAAACAACTGCCATAACAGTATTAAACTCACGATTGAACATTCAACCACACACATCACATTTTTAGACGTTCTGATTAATATTTCAAATAATTATATCACCAAATCTCTACTCACAAAACCAACCGATGGACACAATTACCTACATTTTGGAAGTTGCCACCCAATCACAACAAAAAAGTCAATCGTATACAGTCAATGTCTGCGCATTAAAAGGATATGCACAGACCCATCCGATTATGACGCACAGGTAGGTATTTTAATCAACCACTTTCTTCGCAGAAACTATCCATTCAAAATATCAGAGAGGCGGTAGCACTCTCTATATAGGGATGGCCCGTACACGCCTATATACGCCTACAAAACAAAACTATCCAAATCTAACTAAAATCAACTTATAAGTTTCAAAAAGCACATATTCTTACAGAGAAGCGTCTTACGAATCCAGCGAGTGTCAGAACGTCAGTTTAAATGTCAAAAGAGAGCAAAAAAAAAAGGGTACAAAAATGGCCAATTGTTCTTTCTTCTTTCTTCTTTCTTCTTCTTTCTTCTTTCTTTTGAGACGATGTATCCCGGTGTACGAACGGTCTCTGACAACAGTTCAAGCATCAATCGACTGCTCTTTACACGGAGAAGTGCAGTGACCCATCGCTTTTTAGCTAACTCCATAATTAAATAAGATTACGTGTAATAACAAGTTTTAAACACTATATACCCAATGTAGACAGACCACTTCGAACACGGAACTTCTCTCAAAAGGGACAGCTCCAAATAATACACCGGATGCTCACAGACGTTCCAGTTTGCCAGTGGCCTATATTTCTTGGACGCTGAATATTTGAGGTGAACGTTAAGGTTTTTTCTTTAAACAGTAACCCACCAGCGTTAATGAAACCACGAAATCTTTATCTCAGTTGATCAAAATTGTTATAAGAGTAACCTATCAGCAAGTACGATGTCAAAAAACAATGTTATAAAAACAAATAATTCTTCAGATTTTGGACTGTAAAATATGTACAAAATGTCAATGCTGTGACCAGGATTCGAACCTAGGTTAGCACGGCCACAACGTGGGGTCCTAACCTCTAGACGATCACGGCTAACACTGACGTCTGTCGCTCTTGGCAGAAAGACACATGACTACTGTCAAACTATTGAAAAATAAGGAGGAAACTTGAAATTCTCACGCATGCGCAAAAATACACTATAGCAACCATTGTTAAATGCAGCTGAATCTCTTCGCTCGCTAAGAAAAATAGATCAGACCAGTTCTTCTAAGAACTCACCAAACGCCAAAGGAAATAAGTTAAATTAACCGCAAAAGAAACTGCAAGAAAGTCATCTTCTAAGAACTCACTGGAAGCTGACCAAAAAGAATCAAAATCCAAGCCCTAGCCACAAAAATAACTAGATATTGTGGCTACTATACACAATCTACTAATAAAAACAAGTAAGTTTTCTAAAATAAACTACAATAAATTAACCAAGTAACCTCACACTGTCACTGATTAGGACTTCATATAAAGATAACAACTACACTATTGGTGTATATACCGTTCCACACTTTAACTATTGGTGACGGGGCAGTATCTCAATTCTACGAGAGTTGTCTTGCTATAAGATAAGTGATATTATAGTAAGATACACATAAGTGTTATATGTTTACATTTAATAAAAAATGCCAAGGTCAGCACGTAGTAAAAAAGCTCAGAGAAATATAGACTATGAAAAAAACAAAGTCAAGGTATTATCTGAGCAAAAAGAATACTATCAGAAAAATGCTGAAATAATAAAAATTAAGTATCATGCAAATCCTGAGGCAAAGAAGGTTGCCTCATGTGCTGACTCAAAAGCACGGTATAACAGGGATCCCGAGGGGGAAAAAACTGCCTCACGTGCTCTTTATAACAAAGAACCAGAAAAAAAGAAGGCTGCCTCACGTGATGATTCAAAAGCACGGTATAACAGGGATCCCAAGGGGAAAAAAGCTGCCTCATGCACAAACTATTATAAATATAAATATCCAAAACTGCCAAATCTTTGCCAAAACGCCAAAGAATGAACCAAGAAAAATTTAATAGTGAAGGTATGAACATTTTAGAACTTTATAATACTCTAACTGTTTTATCAGAGAGGCGGTAGCACTCTCTATGTAATATAGAACCGATGGAGGACCAAGAGGCAACTCCTAAGGCCCAAAACCCAAAGACCTAAAACCCAGCAGGAAGCGACCTGCTACTAATGGAGGCGGCAATGAGCCGCCTCCTAAAAAAGACAATACTATCATGAATGTAAGTTTAAAAATAAGACTGTAAGTAAAAATACTAATTAACAAGAATAAAAAAGCATTGGAAATGCAAAAGGATATAGGGATGGTATGCCAAAAAGTATACAAACGAGATAGCTATGAATGGCTAGGCACATGGAAATAGAATTGCATCCAAAGTATAGCCCTATAGCTTTTTACAACCGTAATGATGGCACGGAATGAAGATTGGAGAAAAGCTATAGGGCTATACTTTGGGTGCAATTCTATTTCCATGTGCCTAGCCATTCATAGCTATCTTGTTTGTATACTTTTTGGCATACCATCCCTATATCCTTTTGCATTTCCAATGCTTTTTTATTCTTGTTAAAAGAAGCCATCAGCAGAGCATCGCACATTAGCAGACACAACCTACTAACATACAAAAACAACAAAACATCCACACGAATACCTATGGTATTTCACTTCAATAATAACACCAAACATTTATACAACCCCATCAAACAGATGTTCAAACAATTACAACAGGACCCGACACTCAACACAATATACAATAAACCACCCATTTGTGCCAAACGACAACTCCCCAACTTATATTCCTTACTCACGTCCACTCGGATTAACCGCGCCCTCACGTCTCAAGGAAACAAACCTTGCAATATGCCCAGATGTCTAATATGTACACATATTAAGACCAACAGCAGATTCACCCCTCCAGGCACCAACATCCATCTCAAACTCCTCCCTCTAAATTGCAATAGTTCAAATGTAATATATCTGTTATACTGCACCGAATGCACAAAAGGCAATTACGTGGGGGAAACAGGCCTGGAGTTCTGCCTACGCCTTAATAACCACAAACATACAATTAGAGACAAATCTACACAGCATCCAGTAGCTATCCACTATAATTTACCTAACCACACAATAGACAACATCAGATACATCCTCATACCATCCAATTTTATTACACAACACCAGAGACGAAAATATGGAAAAAAATTAATTCTAAAACTCAACACGCACACTTCAGGCCTTATCAAAAACCTAGGACTACTCAATGACTACAATTTCTATAACAACAGAGATTTCCCATAAACATTTTCCTTAGGACTAAAATGCACGGTGAGATGGGGTAAACCTTTTTTTTTCTCTCTCTCTCTTTCCGAAACCTTCATATTTTCCCTAATTTTTCTTTCTTTATACTCTCATACACATTAGTCTATGCATGTGTATATGTGTGCATATTATGTACGCATATATGTATGTATTTATGCGAGTGTATGTGTATATGTACCTGAAAGTGTATGTACACGTCAGTATATGTGTATATATGTATATGTATGTACATATATGTATATATGTATGCATATGTGGATACATGTGTATGTGTGTGCATGTATGTGTGTGTGTTTTTCAAAACACATTTTCTTTAAGTGTTCCTATTTACAATACCTCCCCACGGGACAGAGTTAGACACCAGGGTCGTTTTTTAATGTGGAGAAATGTTAATTTTCTTCATATTACCGTATATATATATATTATTATAATAATAATAATAATAATAATAATAATAATAATAATAATAATAATAATAATAATAAGAGATAAGTATATATATATAATAATATATAAGAGAGGAAGAGGTGTGCGATATATATATATATATATATATATATATATATATATATATATATATATCGCACACATCTACCTCTCTTCCTCTCTTCCTCTCTCCCTCCCTCTCTCTCTCTCTCACACACACACACTACATTCGCTTATGTAGACTTGTGTATATACGTATAGCTGTCTCTACGTGTAAATATATGCGTAAACATTTATGCATGTGTATTTTTAGTATATATATGTGTATATATGCACGCGTTTATGTGTGTATATATGCATATATGTGTGTGTGTGTGTGTGTGTGTGTGTGTGTGTGTGTGTGTGTGTGTGTGTGTGTGTGTGTGTGTACATGTGAGTATTTGTTTGTATACGTATGTGTATGTACATATTAATATATAAATTAATAATAAGTAGCGTTTCGTTTCTGTCTTTAAACGGTTCAATTTGGAAACGACGTTTTCGTTCTTTTTCGAACGAGAAATAGCCGTTGATTTACAAATGAGCATCATAGCGTTTCTCTTCATAACGTCTTACATCCTTTGAATTCTTATTGTCTCTTGGAATAAATAATATCGCTAGAATTCAAAGGATTGGACAGTTAAAGGCGCGTTTCTTCATTTTTATTTACTGTTTAATTGTTAATTTTTCGTTTACATGTGTATATGTACTGTGTGCATGTGTGTATGCGCGTACTTATATGTGTATATATTTAAAACTGACGTGGCACCTTTTCATTGGCTATACCTCCTCCTCCTCCTCCTCCTTCATTTTCCATTCACCTTTTCCCCGTGTATGCTCATCACTTTCACTACACCGATGAAGACTGAAGGTTCAGTTGAAAATATGTGTTTGTAAAAAAAGATTTTTCATTTTTTTTCATAATATTATTTTGTATTTCTGCACGTCACCAATTGAAAACGAATAAAGAAAAGTTATAAGCTTTTATACTTTTCGTATTCTTTTTTTATACATTTCCATTCATTCACACACACACACATATATATATATATATATATATATATATATATATATATATATATATATATATATATATATATGAGAACAATAGGAATGGGAAATGAAGTCACAAAAACTATATATTGGTAAATATAGATTGGTTCATTTGTTCAATAAGAGAATTTCATTCCTAATAAATCCCACGCTAGACGCCACATCCCCACTATGTTACCTAGCATCTTCTCTACTCTTCTGATGAGAAGCATTAGGCTTTGAAATGCCTTGGTATAAAGAGTCCCCTCTACCCCCCAACTAAATGTTTGTATACCCTTATTGAATAAATGAACCATTCTATATTTACCAATAGATAGTTTTTGTAACTTAATTTTCCATTCCTATTGTTCTCCTATAGAAGCTCCAATGATACTTGTTGAGCTTTATATTGTCCAGATAAGTCTCCTCTTATTGAATTGAGCTCACTCTTTTCTTCGAACGCACTAAGCTATATATATATATATATATATATATATATATATATATATATATATATATATATATATATACTGTATTAACAAAACCAAAACTTCAAAAAAGGAATTGGTAGCAACAAAAAGTGTATTTCATTGTAAGTTACAATTGTTTCAATACCGGTTGGACAATTTCAAACATTATGGCGTTTAAAAATTTTCACATAACCAGCCTTTCTTCAGACTTCTTGAATAAAAAAACACTTTAACAATAGAACATAATTTAAAGAAATCCTTTGTCAAGAGCTTATTTAAATATTAATATATCACCTAATTTTCATATCCTTATTTAAAAACCTGTCATAAGTTTCCACAAAACCCGTAGCCATTTAATATCTTTCATTGAATTCCTAAATTAGATTTCTATATTTCTTTATTTCACATAATTAATTTTTTTTTTAATTTTTAAAATTTTATTCTTATATTTATAATATAGCCAGAACAACCTCGCTATAACGTTACGGTTATTTTTAGTTTCGTATTCGCCCAATGGTGGTTTCAATGTTTACAAAATATCGACTATCTTATTACTTAGATTTAAGACCAGTTGTAGGTTAATATTTTATTAAATAGGGAAATAAAGAATGACATTACTTCATATTTATTAATCCTCATACAACATTCCAAGTTAGGGATCCTATACTATTTTTTATTATTTAATATTTTATTATTCTCTTTCGTTCTAATCTATTGTGACTCTCGATAAATTTTGGAAAATTAATAATGTGATGGATTATCTCCCTTCGTAGTTAGGTTTTCCCAACTATCGAGAACCACGTAAATTTTCAAGTCTTATAGAATTCTTTGCAGTTAATGAAAGAAAATTAAGAAATTTACGTACGGAGTTTGAACCTACCAACCACGTCATGCAAAAAAAAAAAAAAAAAAAACACGCTATCAACTTACCCACAGTAGAATGTTTTCCGTTGTTAATGGCAATCACTTGTGTGTTTATTCTTCGTCAGAAATGAAAACGAATAAACGATGTTGCTACATTTCGTTTCAACATGTCTTGTGAGAATCCACTTGTTTGCCTAAATGATCGGTGTATAATAGTTTATACATGATAAGCGAAAGGAGAGAGAGGGAGGGGTGTGAGTGAACATGAGAAAGATATAGAAAGAATAAAGGGAGATAGGAGAGGGAAAGAATAGAAGAGTGAGAAAGAAAGGGGGACAGAGAAAGGAAGAGAGAGAAAGGGAAATAGAAGGGGGAAAGAGAGTTAGAAAGTGAGAAAGAGAGAGGGTGATTGATTGTGAGAGAGAGAGAAAGAAAGAGAGAGAGAGAGAGATCTGATACAGAAAGTAAACTATACATAGAGAGGGGGGAAAGAGAGATTGGCTGGCTTTTTGCCTACATAAAATCTCTCATATATATATATATATATATATATATATATATATATATATATATATATATATATATATATATATATATACAGGGTGCGGCATAAATAACGCCCTTTTATATCTTATTATATTTATGTATATTTTCTTTAACTAATTCTTAAACATTTATTTTTTTCAGGTATTTTTTAAACAATTGAACAGAGAGTAAAAGCAATACAATTATATTATCAAAATAATAATAATGGTGCTAAAACTGCAAGATTGTTATCAGATGAATATGACATCCCAAGAGTGCAAAGCCGAAATATCAAAAGCTTGATTAAAAAATTTGAATCCACAGGAAGTGTAAGGGATGCTCAAAGATCCGGAAGGCCAATTGTTGCAACGAGCTTAGAAAAGTCCAATGAACTACAAGAATCGTTGCTGCATACTCCTCAAAAATCCAGTAGACGTCTTTCTACAGAGTTAGCAATCAGTGATAGGAGTGTTCGCAGAATATTGAAGAAGCTAAAGATGAGACCTTACATTCCACGTGTTCTTCAAAGTTTGCATGATGGAGATCAAGATAGACGATTACAATTTTGTGAAATCTTTTTGAATAAAGTTAATGAAGATATAACTTTCCTTGAAAAGATATGGTGGTCAGATGAAGCAACCTTTAAGTTAAATGGGCATATCAATCGCCATAATTGTGTGTATTGGAGTAATGAGAATCCTCATATCATCTTGGAAAAGGATGTTAATTCGCCAGGAGTAACAGTTTGGGCTGCCATTTCTTGTATGGGATTAATAGGGCCAATATTCTTCGAGGGTACTGTGAATCAAAATAATTATTTGCATATGCTTCAAACAGAATTTTGGCCAAGAGTTGAAAATCAGACTGATATTTTTTTTTTCAACAGGATGGGGCTCCACCACATTATGGGTTAAGAGTTAGGGAATTTAATTTAAAATTTTGAAGATGGGTGGATAGGACGAAGGGGACCAATTGAATGGCCATCACGATCTCCAGACTTAACGCCACCAGACTTTTTTGTGGGGTATATTGAAAGATAAAGTTTACAATCTTAAGCCGAAAACAATTCAGGAATTAAAAAATGCAATTTCAGATAAATTTCATGAAATTACCATTGAAGAGTGTAAAAAAGTTTGTAAAAGTGTCGCTGGTAGAGTTCAAAATTGTATGGAACATGATGGAGAACATTTTGAACATCTGAGTTAAATTTTAAAGTTAATAATGTTGGTATCCTTTTTTTCATTAAATTTATTTTGATTTTATTTTTATTGACTAATTTTGTTCCCAAAAATCGTTTTTTTAGTTCCGAAGATCATTACTGGTAAAGATCACCAATGTGGATATTGAATTAGATGTTTAATAAATTTGAGATATACCTTTTACTTTTTATTTATCTTTAAATTGCATTCATATTATAAAGAAAAAAAGGATATTAAGAAAGGGCGTTATTTATGCCGCACCCTGTATATATATGTGTGTGTGTGTGTGTGTGTGTGTGTGTGTGTGTGTGTGTGTGTGTGTGTGTGTGTGTGTGTGTGTGTTTTGTTTGGGTTTTAGCGATATGTTTGGAATGAATTCAATTATTTACGAAAGTGCATTTTTACCTAAATGCGAGTTGGGAATAATTTTCCCTTTTTAACCAATTTGGTACCCCCACATGGGGAGCGGTATATATATATATATATATATATATATATATATATATATATATATATATATATATATATATATATATATATATACTCCTATAAATATGTTTTTGTGTATTGATATTCATATTAAAAACGCTTTAAAAAGAAAATACAACTTCGTTATATATGGGCCGTGGAATTGCATTCATCTGCAAAAGATCTAGCTAATGTGTATATGCTTTTAAACATTCATTTTAATTAATTCCCTACTAGTTTTTCGGTTTTCTTATGGGGTGATCATCTTTAGTTAACTATTACGTGTAATTACATGATGGTGTAATTCTACATGATTTATACTTGCGTAATATTTGCGTAAAAAGGTTATAGTAAACAAAAACATATTTCTATATATATTTATGTATGCGTATATATATTTGTTTAAAATATTTTGCCTACAAAACTCCTCCTAGAGTTTTTGGTCAACAGACATGAAACTTAATATATAAGGTATTCGAACTCATGCGAAACTTTATATTTGGGTATTAGCTGGAGAAAATCAGTGTGTAAGGGTGAAAATTTAAACAATAGGATCTTCCAGGTGAAAGTAGAACGACGGCATTGCGAATATGCATGTGTAACGTAATAGCTATTGGTTCATGTTTTACTTTTTAGCCTGGCAGCAAACATGTCTTCATAGCTCAGGCATTAACGTCAAAGGAAAAAGTAAATCGTAATCTAAGCGTTTTGGTTTGTGTTCTCGGTGGTGCCACACGAGTCATTTTTGTTAACTTTTTAAATCATTGCTATATATTGGGTCGAATATAATCTATCTATCTATATATATATATATATATATATATATATATATATATTAATTTATTTATACAAACATTAATGGCTACATATTTGCATACATGTTTCTGTAATCACCCACGTTGGGGGATTACATCTTCAGGCCAAGAATTTGAAGACGTAATCCCCCAACGTGGGTGATTACAGAAACATGTATGCACATATGTAGCCATTAATTTTTGTATAAATAAAATTAATATACCTGCTCTGTTCACTCATTGAGCACTATTTTGGTAGACACATGTTGTTTCATTGGATGTACTTCTAGGAAACTAAACTCTACTGGCTATATATATATATATATATATATATATATATAAAAGCGAAAATGTATGTATGTATGTGTGTTTGTATATCTACTAAAAACTTTCGACAGGTCGGTATCATTTAAAGCTCGATCCTTCGCCCGACAAATATCGAAAAATTGGCCAAAAATGTTAATTTCTTCACCCTAAAATGATCAGTTTACTACAGGGGGGGGGGTCAGCAAAAACCGTCCTCTCATGACGATGTCGCTTCTACGCATGCGTCTTACTACGTCTTAACCTGATTTAGTTTAAAGATTTAAAAACTGACCTAGTTTCATGGACCTCGTGTTAGGTAAGTTGGTTAGAGCGATGGGTCATTATCTAAAGATTTTGGGTTCGAATCGGGGTGTGAGATATCTTTTTTTTTTTTTTCGATATTTTAAATTTTAATATGGAAGCAGGGTTATTTAAGCCATTTTCACGTGTTTTTCAGATTTTTTAACGTTCGTTCTTCTGTTTTCTTTTTTTTTACTTCGCTTATTCTTAGGTTTTCATTAACACCCCCACCCTCACCCGACCACACACACCCAAAAACAACCGGGCAACGACGGGTACCCACCGCTCAGCTTTTTTAATGAAGTTTTAACGTTCGTTTTTCTTGGTTTTTTCCATCACATTCGCGTTTTCTTTTTTTTTTTTTCGTTTTTGTTTTTCCGATTTTTACCTTTAACATCATTCGTTTACCTTACGTTAGTTTTTTTTTGTGTTTTTTTTTTTCGATTTTTCAAAGTTTTAACATTTACTTTTTTAAAAAAATATTTAATTCGCTTATTCTTATGTTTTGATTAACCCCTCTGGTTCGATCGAATCATGGTGTGAGATGTCTTTTTTTCGATTTTTTAAATTTTAATATTGAAACAGGTTTATTTAAGCTATTTTTCAACGTGTTTTTTTTTTGGGGGGGGGGTATTTTTCAGATGTTTTAACGTTCGTTTTTCTGTTTCGCGTTTTCTTTTTTTTTTTTTTGTTTTCCCATTTTTACATTTAATACCTTTCGTTTGCCTTACGTTAGTTTTTTTGTGTGTTTTTTTAATATTTACTTCGCTTATTCTTATGTTAACACCCCCCGCCCGAGCACACACACCTCGAAACACCCGGGCAACGCCGGGTACCCCCCACTAGTATAATAATAAATACGAAATCTGCATTAATCAAAATATCATATTAAAGCGTATTTTACGACCGAGCAATGCCAGGTGGCCTACTAGTATATATATATATATATATATATATATATATATATATATATATATATATATATATATATATATATATTAACAGTTCAGCCCGGCTTTGCTCGGGCTCTATGTACTGTTCATAACTTTATGTGCATATGTATATATATATTAAAAAGTTTGACTCATGTCCAGGTAACCTACATCTAAAATTTTAAGTGTTTAGACCCCAAATTAGCAGAGGAGTTTGGTAGAGCCTGCAAATGTCAACTCTTTCAACTTTGACCTCTTGGCAACCAATTTTTCACCCAAAAACCGATTAAAAAGATTGCTGCATGCCTGAACACCCTTTTTTGTAAAACTAGCCTTAGTGCCCGGCGTTGCCCGGGTGTTTGGAGGTGTGTGTTGAGCAAAAAAAAAAAAGTGGTAGTAGACAGGCAGGCTCTCACACACTATGTGGACATCAGGCAGCGGGCACATATACTTTCACGCCCACACACGCATACACAGGTACGTGCACATATACATCGGTACCTCGTGTACACACGGATGCCCACGTGGATGTACACGTGCGTGCATACACACACATACATACCCAGTTATACAGACAGTTATTGGTATAGACATATTCGTCAGGATAGATTTAAATCTTTCATTTGTGGGTACATGGGCGCAATACTTTCGTTCGATGTAGACATGATTATACATAGATATGAGCATAAACTCATTGCCAGGGTTCTGTACATAATGTTTTCATTTTCATTAGTGGTTTTTTTTTTTTGTTGTTTTTTTTGTTGTTTTTTTTTTTGGTTAGATGTGGGTGCACACGCGCGCGCCGGCGTACTCCTCCGCATACAAATATAACCCACAGATGCACGCTCCCACACGCATCCATGTATATTTTAACTCCTATATATATATATATATATATATATATATATATATATATATATATATATAGAATAAGATCGATTCTTTAAGAATTTAAGAAGAGACTTATCAGGATAATGCAAAGCTCAACAAATTGCTTTGGAGCTTATGTAGAAATCAATAAAGAAATAAAATGATATAAAACTATATCGTAATATATAGAGATTTATTCATTTATTCAATAAGGGCATGCATTAATCTCTCTCTCTCTCTCTCTCTCTCTCTCTCTCTCTCTCTCTATCTATCTATCTATCTATCTATCTCTCTCTCTTTCTCTCTCTCTCTCTCTCTCTCTCTCTCTCTCTCACTCATTCACACTTTTTCTCTCGCTCATTTTTCTCTTTTTCCCCTCTGTCTTCCTTTTTTTTTTATCTTTGTCCCTTCCTTCCTATCTCTTCTATTCTCTCCCTCTCTTTTCTCTCCCTTTCATTCTCTTTTTCTCTCTTTCTCTCTCTCTCTCTCTCTCTCTCTCTCTCAATAATTTATATAATCTTACTCCTAACATTCGTTCTTCATTTATGTTAGTTTGCCTTTTTCCTTTCACCATTTAAAACGTTTATGTACAATAAAAAATGAGCACGGTTACAAGCAAACAAAATAACAACTTCAGAGTCTTAGTAATAAATCACTTCTTTTTTCTCTTTTTTTTTTTTTTTTTTGTTGTTTTTTTTTTTTTTTGTTTTACTAAACTGATGCCATTTAGACCGAATATTGGTTTGCATGAATATTTGTTTTCTTTAAGACAGTAAGAACCAGTATTGATAAGGGAAATAATTCGATTTTTTTATCTAGAGTTATTTCCCTTGAAATAAACTGAGATTTTGTGCTTTTTTATATTTTAGTTACAAATAACGTTCGTTTGGCCTTTTGGTCAAGATCAAAGTGTAGTATCTGTTCTTCAGATGCTGCACTTCTATTTCTTGTTCTCTTTCGGTGGAGGAGAAATCCTTCACGACTGAGACAATTTTTATTTTTGTACCTTTTCTCCGCGTTAAAAAACGACCCTGGTGTCTAACTCTGTCCCGTGGGGAGGCATAGTAAATAGGTACAAATAACGTTCGTTTTATCGAACTTAGTGTTGTGTATATTCGTTTCGAGCAATACCCTGTTCTGTCTTCTTCCAGTAATAACAGTAAGATAAACTATTTCATTTCTCAACGATATTTATATTTTTGTTGTAAATATCACTTGTTTTTAAAACTGTCCATCTGCGCTTTTTGTCATCTTTTTGTCATTATTGCCGTTACCTTATTATCTCGTGTATACTTTACCTTTCTCAGTTATGTGGCCGATCAGCATCCAACAATCAGCCCTGCAACACTATACAGCCTTATCTTTATTTTCTTTTTACTAAACTCTGATGTCATATCGAACATTGGTTTCGCTTCGATTCCGCTGTTTTTTTTTTTTTCTTTTTGTTTGTTTGTTTTGGTTTTGTTTTGTTTTTTTGCACCAAAACCTGCATTCTTGTAATGTTCCCTGTTGATTGCTAATGCTGCTCCTCTGCAGTTCTAGGAAGTCCGTTCTCCTGGGCTTTACCTCCTCTCTTTGAGAAAGGGTTAGTTTATTGCTAATCGCTTGAGACGCCCCTGTGTGGTGTCGTATTTCTGATATTATTATTAGATATAAACTAAAAATAAAAATGTATCTATATATAAATGATAATAAACTTTAAAGAATAAAAAATAGAATAATTAACCTTTATTCTGATTGGTCTAAAACTTTTGGTTATTTGAAGCCGCCATAAAAAAGAAATAAAAGAATTGTCATAGCTAGAAAGCAATCGTTTGTTTTGGAAATTAGAAGAGCATCGTCATCTTCCACCCAACCCCCGGGGCAGCTAGACTCTGGTAAGTTGGCCCGTTATATCCTACTTTTTTTTTTTTTAATTTAATTTTTCAAGTTGGATCCAATTTTTGTGGTGCGTTAGTTTATTAACGATGAAGATACAGAACAGTAAAGAATGGATTTCTACATAACACCGTTGTTCCAGCGCGGTTCGTGTTCTGCATAAATGCCGAAGCGTGTTAAGGTCCTTTCCTGATCCTGGTGAACTTGAAAAAAGAATCTGATTAACTTTAATCATCCTTCTAGTATAAGAGAGTACCTGAACAGATAAAATCCAAGTGTATTAAGTTTTGTAGGCCTATCCAATCTCTTGAAAGTATTCACAAAACCTACATCCCTACCGAAGGATGCCAACGACACTCTCAAGGCTTTTTTCTTTTTTTTACAGGCCGGAGTGCTCCTCCTCTGGGGTGATGGGTTTTTGCTCCAACTTTCCTTACCCTTGTGTCACATCTTTCCGCTGTGGGGGGATAAATACATTTGCTCGCGAAAATGTTTTCTTTAAGACAGTTTGGCCAGGTAATGACAAGGGAGATAACTACATTTTATATCTAGAATTATTTCCCTTGAACAGATATTTCTAAAAAAAAATTTTTTTTTTTTAAATTCTATTTTCACCCCAAACAAGGCTCAGTGTCACTTTGATGTAGAGGATGCTTTCAGGGAGATGTTGCAGGAATACTATGTAGGGAGTTGAGCAGCAACTACAACCTGGATGTCGTCAAGTTCAACGTAAACAAATTCATGATGAACCGCCTCCTTAAATAGATACTTTTATTAAATCCCCACACTAACGTACTGTACATGCAATAACCCTTATCCCTGAGTGGCTTCCGGACCTTGATAAGTGGTGACCACCTTGTAAAAAAAAAAAAAAGATGTCTGTTTATATTACACTTGAATTTCTGTATGTCAGTACAGTTGGGAAAGCAGGAACTCGGATGGGAGTTCCAAAGTCAGCAGTTCTGTGAAAGAAGTTACGTTGAGGGGGTACAAGGCCTTGTAGTTCGTCAGAGCTTCCTCCATTAAAATACATGCCGAACAGGCAGAGGGATGTAACATTTCATCGATGGGATAGTTAGTTGAATGCCAGTTCAGATGGAGATTCTCTTTTGAACCTTGTCTAGGAGTGAGAGACGTAGCAGATGCACCAGACAAAATATGACAACAATATTCCATACATGGGCGAATGGTGGCCTTGTAGAGGTACAGGATACTTTCGGACGTTAGTAATTTTCTAGCATGGTAGAGAGAGCCCACCTTCCTCGTAGTGGCCCTGGCAATGCTCTCAATGTAATTGTTCCAATTCATGTTCCCTGTGAACCGAGGAGTTTGAAAGAAGTATTTTCAGATAATGTATCTCTAGTCATAGCTATTGGTGGTAGAGAAGGTTTCTTGTAAATCCCTGCTTCTGTGCTACCAGTTTTCAAGAATTCTGGCGAAAGAAAATTACCGCCCTATTAGCCTCCACCCACTTTTCACCAAAATATTTGAGTCCATAATTAACCAAGCTCTAGTCCATCACCTTACAGATGCTAAACTTCTGACCGACCAACAATATGGATTTAAGCAAGCTCGTTCCATGGCAGACATCTTAATTGTAATCTCTGAGCATATATACCACTCACTGGACAAACGGGGGAGGGTAGAGCGGTAGCTCTAGATATATCTAAGGCTTTCGACAGGGTATGGCATGAGGGTCTTCTCAGGAAAATCAGATCATACGGTATCACTGGAAGAATACTTAACATAATTAAATCCTTCTTAGATAAGAGAAAAATCCAGGTTGTCCTCGATGGTCGTATATCTAAACAATATGATATAAATGCAGGAGTGCCCCAGGGGTCTATCCTTGGACCTCTATTAGTCCTGATATTCATAAATAACCTCCCTGACAAAATTGTCTGAGATGGGTATATATGTTGATGACACCACGCTCTATAACAGACACGACAGGAAAACAAATGAAAACATATCTAAAGAAATGACAAAAACACTAGAGGATGACCTCCAAGCTGTAGTGGAATGGGGACAAAAATGGATGGTCGCATTCAATGATGCTAAGACTAAACTTGTTTCCTTCAATAACTACAAGAAACCTTCTCTTCCACCAATAGCAATGGCCAAAGACTCTTTATCTGAAAGTACATCTTTTAACTCCTCTGCCTAATGTTCACAGGAAACATGAGTTGGAAAAATTACATTGAGAGGTACAGGATACTTTCAGGCGTTAGTAGCTTTCTAGCATGGTAGAGAGAACCTACCTTTTTCGCAGCGGTCCTGGCAATGCTCTCAATGTAATTTTTCCAACTCATGTTTCCTGTGAACGTTAGGCCGAGGAGTTTAAAAGATGTGCTTCCAGATTCTCCTATGTATGGAGTATTGTTGTCATATTTTGTCTGGTGCATCTGCTACTAGTCTCTCATTCCTAGACAAGGTTCAAAAGAGAGTCCCCAACCTAATAGGTCCTGAACTGTTATCTAAGCTTCAGCCTCTGTCCCATCGACGAAATGTAGCATCCCTCTGTCTGTTCTACAAATATTTTAACGGTAAATGCTCCAACGAATTGCAAGCACTTGTACCCTCTTGACGTAAATACTCCCGACAAACCCAACAAGCAGCAAAATCCCACCCCTTCACGGTAGAGATCCCTAGATGTAAGAGAACCTTTTACTCTAGTAGTTTCTTCCCCAGAACTGCTAGACTTTAGAATTCCCTTCCAGGTTCCTGCTTCCCCAACTGTACTGACATGCAGAAGTTCAAGTGTAACGCGAACCAACATCTTGCTGCCCAACTCCCCACATAGTACCCCTGTAGCTTATGTCCCTGATAGTAGCCCCCTACATCAAAGTAGAAATGTACCTTATTTGGGGTGAAAATGTAATTAAAAAAAAAAAAAAAACACTTAGGCTTAATTGTCTTCTCGAAGTTCTGACTCTTCTTTGGAGTTCCTCGAATATGTTGAAATTCCTTTTTTCAATGGATTAGTCGAGCGTCTTCCTTTCACAAAAATGTTTTGTTTTTTTTTTCCTCAAATAAGAACCACAAACAAATAAAGTCCCTTTGACCTTTAATTGGAGAAAAGGGTAAAATATTTTTCCTTTGTGAAGGCTCAGATACGTTTAAATTCAAAGGAGAATAAACGAAACTCAAAAAGCCACTTTTGTTATTGCACAAATGCTTTAAGGGTATAAATAAATAATTTTTAACGTCTGTATTATCAGACGGAGTACAGAATTCACAGGAGAATTGATGGTACTAACAAGTAAAATATCAGAAATCTGCAGAAAATAATCGGTACTCTTGCAGATTTTTCGAGGGGCTGAACTACACAGGTAGCCAACAAACGCCTCAGAACTTAGTGACAGGTAACACTTTACTGAAAATATCCAGTGGATTCACCAAACTCTCACTTAAATAATCTCCCTTTGACCCCCACGTGGAGACAAGGAGATGGAGGAATATAAGTCCTGAAAACTTCAAAGTGACTTTCACTCTAGAGGTGCATCCTTGCACGAAATGAAGTACTTAGCATAAGTACTTCAACAACAGAGTGTGACCCTTTAACCAAATACCAAAATGCCGAATGTGTATATAAAAATATAAACAAAAATTATTTCTTTATTAAAAATTTTAACAATTTCCATATCCATTTGTTGATAGCTCAGCTGGTACCAAGGCTGGAGAGATAAATAACAACTAAGGATGGAGCACTAAACGTTCTGGTTTCAATTCTAACAGATGGTACCCAAGTCATAATTTTTTTATAACTTTCGAAATAATTACTATATATTGGACAATAAACAATAGAGAATTGGCTTTATGATAAAAAAAATAAGAAATTTACATGAATTAAAATATCATATTTATGCGGCCCGCTAATAATCTGTAAAAAGTTGAATTTTAAATATAGTGCCAAGTCCTGGGCACACATACCAGACAACAATTGAAAATAAGTCATGCGAGGGGCGTGCAATAAGTAATGCCCCTGACCCACTTCCCAGAGCAGTAGAGCAACGAAACGTGGCAGTTATTAGTCTTTCTCTACATAGGAACCACCCAGAGTTATGCATTTCTTCCATCGTTTGATGTAGCTCTCGAGATCGTTTTTGTAGAACACCCCAGGTTGGTCTTCCAACCACGACGTGACTTCAGAAATCAAGGCTGCATCATCTGGGAAACACTTTCTTTTCAAAAACAACTTCATGGCTGGGAAGAGGTGAAAGTCAGAGGGTGCAAGGTCAGGAGAGTAGGGAGGACGGGGTAGGATTTCATAACCACACGCCCGTGCTTCTGATCTGGCGACATGCAAGTTATGGACCGGAGCGTTGTCCTGCAGGAGGAGTGTACCTTTGCTGATCTTGCCCCGCCTCTTGATTTAGATAGCTTCCCTTAATTTCCTCAAAAGTGAAGCATAATAGGCTCCTGTAATTGTGATACCCTTTGCCAGGAAATCTGTCATCACTACTCCGTCCTGGACCCAGAAGACTGTGAGCATAACCTTGCCAGCGGAGGGCTGCACCCTTGCCTTCTTTGGAGGTAGTGAGTCCAAGTGCTTCCACTGCATTGAATGGGCTTTTGGTCTCTCGATCATAGTGATGGACCCAGTTTTCATCCTGTGTAATCATTCTTTTGAAAAACTTTGACTCCTCCTCTTGGCACATCTCGAAATTCATCCTCGAGCACTCGACGCGTTCTCCCTTCTGGAATGGTGTGAGTAACCTGGGAATCCATCTGGCAGATACCTTATGCATATGCAAATGGTCATGAATGATAGTTTCTACAGACCCTGTACTAATCTTGACATCTTGGACTATTTGGCAAATAGTAATGCGCCGATCTTCCAAAATGGCAGCCTCAACTTGACGGAGAGATGCCTCATCAATGGTAGAAGGGGGGGGCGACTAGGTCTGGAAGCTGTTTCCACAGACTTCCGGCCATGTTTAAATTCACGATGCCAGCGTTTTACAGGGTCATGTGATGGGACATTAAATCTCCTGTGGTGTGCGTCCTTTCAAATACAAAAACCGGATCACTGCTTGACATTCAACAGGCTCCATTTCACAGCTGACTCAGTTCAAACACCTGTAAAACAGAAACCACAATTAGTTCAGAGCTGTAATTTGCCACATAACCCGTAGAGATATAAATCATTGCACATGCAAAATTTCAGCTAGATCAGACAACTGGAAGTGGGTCAAGTGTATTACTTATTGCACGCCCCTCGTACATAAAAAACGGAGCTTTTAAACCTGATATAGTTGCATGGGAAAAGAAAGAGGATAAAGCAACCTCAGTAAAAGTTGGTTAGGGTTAGGGTTAGGGTTAGGTGTAAAGAAAAAATGTCTTTTTAAATTAAAAATAAATGTTTAGAATGCCTTCTCACTAACACCGCAATTAATACCAACACCTCTTAACCTTTATTGTAATTTTCAACGTCTATTCTCTCTCTCTCTCTCTCTCTCTCTCTCTCTCTCTCTCTCTCTCTCTCTCTCTCTCTCTCTCTCTTTGTCTCTCTCTCTTTCTCTGTCTGTCTGTCCCTCTCTCTCCCTCTCTCTCTCTCTCTCTCTCTCTCTTTCTCTTTGTCTCTCTCTCTTTCTCTGTCTGTCTGTCTGTCTGTCTCTTTCTCTCTCTCTCTCTCTCTCTCTCTCTCTCTCTCTCTCTCTCTCTCTCTCTCTCTCTCTCAGCTGTAAAATCTCAATGCCTGTCTTCTCCAGTTTTTTTTTTCTTTTTTTTTTTCACTCAACTCAATGACGCATTTCTACCTCTAACATATTTTTTAATTTGGGATCATCTCTGTGGGTTGTAAATCAACCCCCCCCCCGAAAAAAAAAAATGATGAAAAAAAAAATATAAGGGGATGGGGTTTGTTTCGTACGCGTCCACCATCAAAGCTTTTTCTGAAAGTATTAACGAAGAAATTTTCAGCAGAGGCAATTTTGTTTCTGGCAGGAATTGGGTTCTAGCAGAAGATATAAAACTAGAATTGGGTTCTAGCAAAAGATATAAACTAGAATTGGGTTCTAGCAAAAGATATAAAACTAGAATTGGGTTCTAGCAAAAGATATAAAACTAGAATTGGGTTCTAGCAAAAGATATAAAACTAGAATTGGGTTCTAGTAAAAGATATAAAACTAGAATTGGGTTCTAGCAAAAGATATAAAACTAGAATTGGGTTCTAGCAAAAGATATAAACTAGAATTGGGTTCTAGCAAAAGATATAAAACTAGAATTGGGTTCTAGCAAAAGATATAAAACTAGAATTGTGTTCTAGCAAAAGATATAAAACTAGAATTGGGTTCTAGTAAAATATATAAAACTAGAATTGGGTTCTAGCAAAAGATATAAAACTAGAATTGGGTTCGAGCAAAAGATATAAAACTAGAATTGGGTTCTAGTAAAAGATATAAAACTAGAATTGGGGTCTAGCAAAAGATATAAAACTAGAATTGGGTTCTAGCAAAAGATATAAAAAAAAGAATTGGGTTCTAGCAAAAGATATAAAACAGAATTGGGTTCTAGAAAAAGATATAAAACTAGAATTGGGTTCTAGCAAAAGATATAAAACTAGAATTGGGTTCTAGCAAAAGATATAAAACTAGAATTGGGTTCTAGCAAAAGATATAAAACTAGAATTGGGTTCTAGCAAAAGATATAAAACTAGAATTGGGTTCTAGCAAAAGACATAAAACTAGAATTGGGTTCGAGCAAAAGATATAAAACTAGAATTGGGTTCTAGCAAAAGAAATAAAACTAGAATTGGGTTCTAGCAAAAGATATAAAACTAGAATTGGGTTCTAGCAAAAGATATAAAACTAGAATTGGGTTCTAGCAAAAGATATAAAACTAGAATTGGGTTCGAGCAAAAGATATAAACTAGAATTGGGTTCTAGCAAAAGATATAAACCTAGAATTGGGTTCTAGTAAAAGATATAAACCTAGAATTGGGTTCTAGTAAAAGATATAAAACTAGAATTGGGTTCTAGCAAAAGATATAAAACTAGAATTGGGTTCAAGCAAAAGATATAAAACAGAATTGGGTTCTAGTAAAAGATATAAACCTAGAATTGGGTTCTAGCAAAAGATATAAAACTAGAATTGGGTTCTAGTAAATAATATAAAACTAGAATTGGGTTCTAGTAAAAGATATAAAACTAGAATTGGGTTCTAGCAAAAGATATAAAACTAGAATTGGGTTCTAGCAAAAGATATAAAACTAGAATTGGGTTCTAGCAAACGATATAAAACTAGAATTGGGTTCTAGCAAAAGATATAAAACTAGAATTGGGTTCTAGCAAAAGATATAAAACTAGAATTGGGTTCGAGCAAAAGATATAAAACAGAATTGGGTTCTAGCAAAAGATATAAAACTAGAATTGGGTTCTAGCAAAAGATATAAAACTAGAATTGGGTTCTAGCAACAGATATAAAACTAGAATTGGGTTCTAGCAAAAGATATAAAACTAGATTTGGGTTCTAGTAAAAGATATAAAACTAGAATTGGGTTCGAGCAAAAGATATAAAACAGAATTGGGTTCTAGTAAAAGATATAAAACTAGAATTGGGTTCTAGTAAAAGATATAAAACTAGAATTGGGTTCGAGCAAAAGATATAAAACAGAATTGGGTTCTAGTAAAAGATATAAAACTAGAATTGGGTTCTAGTAAAAGATATAAAACTAGAATTGGGTTCGAGCAAAAGATATAAAACAGAATTGGGTTCTAGTAAAAGATATAAAACTAGAATTGGGTTCTAGTAAAAGATATAAAACTAGAATTGGGTTCGAGCAAAAGATATAAAACTAGAATTGGGTTCTAGTAAAAGATATAAAACTAGATTTGGGTTCTAGTAAAAGATATAAAACTAGAATTGGGTTCGAGCAAAAGATATAAAACAGAATTGGGTTCTAGTAAAAGATATAAAACTAGAATTGGGTTCTAGCAAAAGATATAAAACTAGATTTGGGTTCTAGTAAAAGATATAAAACTAGAATTGGGTTCGAGCAAAAAATATAAAACAGAATTGGGTTCTAGCAAAGGATATAAAACTGGAATTGGGTTCTAGCAAAAGATATAAAACTAGAATTGGGTTCTAGCAAAAGATATAAAACTAGAATTGGGTTCTAGCAAAAGATATAAAACTAGATTTGGGTTCTAGTAAAAGATATAAAACTAGAATTGGGTTCGAGCAAAAGATATAAAACAGAATTGGGTTCTAGTAAAAGATATAAAACAGAATTGGGTTCTAGCAAAAGATATAACACTAGAATTGGGTTCTAGCAAAAGATATAAAACAGAATTGGGTTCTAGCAAAAGATATAAAACTAGAATTGGGTTCTAGCAAAAGATATAAAACTAGATTTGGGTTCTAGTAAAAGATATAAAACTAGAATTGGGTTCGAGCAAAAGATATAAAACAGAATTGGGTTCTAGTAAAAGATATAAAACAGAATTGGGTTCTAGCAAAAGATATAAAACTAGAATTGGGTTCTAGCAAAAGATATAAAACAGAATTGGGTTCTAGCAAAAGATATAAAACTAGATTTGGGTTCTAGCAAAAGATATAAAACTAGAATTGGGTTCGAGCAAAAGATATAAAACAGAATTGGGTTCTAGTAAAAGATATAAAACTAGATTTGGGTTCTAGTAAAAGATATAAAACTAGAATTGGGTTCTAGCAAAAGATATAAAACTAGAATTGGGTTCTAGCAAAAGATATAAAACTAGAATTGGGTTCTAGTAAAAGATATAAAACTAGAATTGGGTTCTAGCAAAAGATATAAAACTAGAATTGGGTTCTAGCAAAAGATATAAACTAGAATTGGGTTCTAGCAAAAGATATAAAACAGAATTGGGTTCTAGCAAAAGATATAAAACTAGAATTGGGTTCTAGCAAAAGATATAAACTAGAATTGGGTTCTAGCAAAAGATATAAAACAGAATTGGGTTCTAGCAAAAGATATAAAACTAGAATTGGGTTCTAGCAAAAGATATAAAACTAGAATTGGGTTCTAGTAAAAGATATAAAACTAGAATTGGGTTCTAGCAAAAGATATAAAACTAGAATTGGGTTCTAGCAAAAGATATAAACTAGAATTGGGTTCTAGCAAAAGATATAAAACAGAATTGGGTTCTAGCAAAAGATATAAAACTAGAATTGTGTTCTAGCAAAAGATATAAAACTAGAATTGGGTTCTAGTAAAATATATAAAACTAGAATTGGGTTCTAGCAAAAGATATAAAACTAGAATTGGGTTCGAGCAAAAGATATAAAACTAGAATTGGGTTCTAGTAAAAGATATAAAACTAGAATTGGGGTCTAGCAAAAGATATAAAACTAGAATTGGGTTCTAGCAAAAGATATAAAACAAGAATTGGGTTCTAGCAAAAGATATAAAACAGAATTGGGTTCTAGTAAAAGATATAAAACTAGAATTGGGTTCTAGCAAAAGATATAAAACTAGAATTGGGTTCTAGCAAAAGATATAAAACTAGAATTGGGTTCTAGCAAAAGATATAAAACGTGAATTGGGTTCTAGCAAAAGATATAAAACTAGAATTGGGTTCGAGCAAAAGATATAAAACTAGAATTGGGTTCTAGCAAAAGATATAAAACTAGAATTGGGTTCTAGCAAAAGATATAAAACTAGAATTGGGTTCGAGCAAAAGATATAAAACTAGAATTGGGTTCTAGCAAAAGATATAAAACTAGAATTGGGTTCTAGAAAAAGATATAAAACTAGAATTGGGTTCTAGCAAAAGATATAAAACTAGAATTGGGTTCTAGCAAAAGATATAAAACTAGAATCGGGTTCCAGCAAAAAAATATAAAACTAGAATTGGGTTCTAGCAAAAGATATAAAACTAGAATTGTGTTCTAGCAAAAGATATAAAACTAGAATTGGGTTCTAGTAAAAGATATAAAACTAGAATTGGGGTCTAGCAAAAGATATAAAACTAGAATTGGGTTCTAGCAAAAGATATAAAACAAGAATTAGGTTCGAGCAAAAGACATAAAACTAGAATTGGGTTCGAGCAAAAGATATAAAACTAGAATTGGGTTCTAGCAAAAGATATAAAACTAGAATTGGGTTCTAGCAAACGATATAAAACTAGAATTGGGTTCTAGTAAAAGATATAAAACTAGAATTGGGTTCTAGCAAAAGATATAAAACTAGAATTGGGTTCTAGCAAAAGATATAAAACTAGAATTGGGTTCGAGCAAAAGATATAAAACAGAATTGGGTTCTAGCAAAAGATATAAAACTAGAATTGGGTTCTAGCAAAAGATATAAAACTAGAATTGGGTTCTAGCAAAAGATATAAAACTAGAATTGGGTTCGAGCAAAAGATATAAAACAGAATTGGGTTCTAGTAAAAGATATAAAACAGAATTGGGTTCTAGCAAAAGATATAACACTAGAATTGGGTTCTAGCAAAAGATATAAAACAGAATTGGGTTCTAGCAAAAGATATAAAACTAGATTTGGGTTCTAGCAAAAGATATAAAACTAGATTTGGGTTCTAGTAAAAGATATAAAACTAGAATTGGGTTCGAGCAAAAGATATAAAACAGAATTGGGTTCTAGTAAAAGATATAAAACAGAATTGGGTTCTAGCAAAAGATATAAAACTAGAATTGGGTTCTAGCAAAAGATATAAAACAGAATTGGGTTCTAGCAAAAGATATAAAACTAGATTTGGGTTCTAGCAAAAGATATAAAACTAGAATTGGGTTCGAGCAAAAGATATAAAACAGAATTGGGTTCTAGTAAAAGATATAAAACTAGATTTGGGTTCTAGTAAAAGATATAAAACTAGAATTGGGTTCTAGCAAAAGATATAAAACTAGAATTGGGTTCTAGCAAACGATATAAAACTAGAATTGGGTTCTAGTAAAAGATATAAAACTAGAATTGGGTTCTAGCAAAAGATATAAAACTAGAATTGGGTTCTAGCAAAAGATATAAAACTAGAATTGGGTTCGAGCAAAAGATATAAAACAGAATTGGGTTCTAGCAAAAGATATAAAACTAGAATTGGGTTCTAGCAAAAGATATAAAACTAGAATTGGGTTCTAGCAAAAGATATAAAACTAGAATTGGGTTCGAGCAAAAGATATAAAACAGAATTGGGTTCTAGTAAAAGATATAAAACAGAATTGGGTTCTAGCAAAAGATATAACACTAGAATTGGGTTCTAGCAAAAGATATAAAACAGAATTGGGTTCTAGCAAAAGATATAAAACTAGATTTGGGTTCTAGCAAAAGATATAAAACTAGATTTGGGTTCTAGTAAAAGATATAAAACTAGAATTGGGTTCGAGCAAAAGATATAAAACAGAATTGGGTTCTAGTAAAAGATATAAAACAGAATTGGGTTCTAGCAAAAGATATAAAACTAGAATTGGGTTCTAGCAAAAGATATAAAACAGAATTGGGTTCTAGCAAAAGATATAAAACTAGATTTGGGTTCTAGCAAAAGATATAAAACTAGAATTGGGTTCGAGCAAAAGATATAAAACAGAATTGGGTTCTAGTAAAAGATATAAAACTAGATTTGGGTTCTAGTAAAAGATATAAAACTAGAATTGGGTTCTAGCAAAAGATATAAAACTAGAATTTGGTTCTAGCAAAAGATATAAAACTAGAATTGGGTTCTAGTAAAAGATATAAAACTAGAATTGGGTTCTAGCAAAAGATATAAAACTAGAATTGGGTTCTAGCAAAAGATATAAAACTAGAATTGGGTTCTAGCAAAAGATATAAAACTAGAATTGGGTTCGAGCAAAAGATATAAAACAGAATTGGGTTCTAGTAAAAGATATAAAACAGAATTGGGTTCTAGCAAAAGATATAAAACTAGAATTGGGTTCTAGCAAAAGATATAAAACAGAATTGGGTTCTAGCAAAAGATATAAAACTAGATTTGGGTTCTAGCAAAAGATATAAAACTAGAATTGGGTTCGAGCAAAAGATATAAAACAGAATTGGGTTCTAGTAAAAGATATAAAACTAGATTTGGGTTCTAGTAAAAGATATAAAACTAGAATTGGGTTCTAGCAAAAGATATAAAACTAGAATTGGGTTCTAGCAAAAGATATAAAACTAGAATTGGGTTCTAGTAAAAGATATAAAACTAGAATTGGGTTCTAGCAAAAGATATAAAACTAGAATTGGGTTCTAGCAAAAGATATAAACTAGAATTGGGTTCTAGCAAAAGATATAAAACAGAATTGGGTTCTAGCAAAAGATATAAAACTAGAATTGGGTTCTAGCAAAAGATATAAACTAGAATTGGGTTCTAGCAAAAGATATAAAACAGAATTGGGTTCTAGCAAAAGATATAAAACTAGAATTGGGTTCTAGCAAAAGATATAAAACTAGAATTAGGTTCTAGTAAAAGATATAAAACTAGAATTGGGTTCTAGCAAAAGATATAAAACTAGAATTGGGTTCTAGCAAAAGATATAAACTAGAATTGGGTTCTAGCAAAAGATATAAAACAGAATTGGGTTCTAGCAAAAGATATAAAACTAGAATTGTGTTCTAGCAAAAGATATAAAACTAGAATTGGGTTCTAGTAAAATATATAAAACTAGAATTGGGTTCTAGCAAAAGATATAAAACTAGAATTGGGTTCGAGCAAAAGATATAAAACTAGAATTGGGTTCTAGTAAAAGATATAAAACTAGAATTGGGGTCTAGCAAAAGATATAAAACTAGAATTGGGTTCTAGCAAAAGATATAAAACAAGAATTGGGTTCTAGCAAAAGATATAAAACAGAATTGGGTTCTAGAAAAAGATATAAAACTAGAATTGGGTTCTAGCAAAAGATATAAAACTAGAATTGGGTTCTAGCAAAAGATATAAAACTAGAATTGGGTTCTAGCAAAAGATATAAAACTAGAATTGGGTTCTAGCAAAAGATATAAAACTAGAATTGGGTTCGAGCAAAAGATATAAAACTAGAATTGGGTTCTAGCAAAAGATATAAAACTAGAATTGGGTTCTAGCAAAAGATATAAAACTAGAATTGGGTTCGAGCAAAAGATATAAAACTAGAATTGGGTTCTAGCAAAAGATATAAAACTAGAATTGGGTTCTAGAAAAAGATATAAAACTAGAATTGGGTTCTAGCAAAAGATATAAAACTAGAATTGGGTTCTAGCAAAAGATATAAAACTAGAATCGGGTTCTAGCAAAAAAATATAAAACTAGAATTGGGTTCTAGCAAAAGATATAAAACTAGAATTGTGTTCTAGCAAAAGATATAAAACTAGAATTGGGTTCTAGTAAAAGATATAAAACTAGAATTGGGGTCTAGCAAAAGATATAAAACTAGAATTGGGTTCTAGGAAAAGATATAAAACAAGAATTAGGTGCGAGCAAAAGACATAAAACTAGAATTGGGTTCGAGCAAAAGATATAAAACTAGAATTGGGTTCTAGCAAAAGATATAAAACTAGAATTGGGTTCTAGCAAACGATATAAAACTAGAATTGGGTTCTAGTAAAAGATATAAAACTAGAATTGGGTTCTAGCAAAAGATATAAAACTAGAATTGGGTTCTAGCAAAAGATATAAAACTAGAATTGGGTTCGAGCAAAAGATATAAAACAGAATTGGGTTCTAGCAAAAGATATGAAACTAGAATTTGGTTCTAGCAAAAGATATAAAACTAGAATTGGGTTCTAGCAAAAGATATAAAACTAGAATTGGGTTCTAGCAAAAGATATAAAACTAGAATTGGGTTCTAGTAAAAGATATAAAACTAGAATTGGGTTCGAGCAAAATATATAAAACAGAATTGGGTTCTAGTAAAAGATATAAAACTAGAATTGGGTTCTAGTAAAAGATATAAAACTAGAATTGGGTTCGAGCAAAAGATATAAAACAGAATTGGGTTCTAGTAAAAGATATAAAACTAGAATTGGGTTCTAGTAAAAGATATAAAACTAGAATTGGGTTCGAGCAAAAGATATAAAACAGAATTGGGTTCTAGTAAAAGATATAAAACTAGAATTGGGTTCTAGTAAAAGATATAAAACTAGAATTGGGTTCTAGCAAAAGATATAAAACTAGATTTGGGTTCTAGCAAAAAACATTAAACTAGAATTGGGTTCTAGCAAAAGATATAAAACTAGAATTGGGTTCTAGTAAAAGATATAAAACAGAATTGGGTTCTAGTAAAAGATATAAAACTAGAATTGGGTTCGAGCAAAAGATATAAAACAGAATTGGGTTATAGTAAAAGATATAAAACTAGAATTGGGTTCTAGCAAAAGATATAAAACTAGAATTGGGTTCTAGTAAAAGATATAAAACTAGAATTGGGGTCTAGCAAAAGATATAAAACTAGAATTGGGTTCTAGCAAAAGATATAAAACAAGAATTGGGTTCTAGCAAAAGATATAAAACAGAATTGGGTTCTAGTAAAAGATATAAAACTAGAATTGGGTTCTAGCAAAAGATATAAAACTAGAATTGGGTTCTAGCAAAAGATATAAAACTAGAATTGGGTTCTAGCAAAAGATATAAAACGTGAATTGGGTTCTAGCAAAAGATATAAAACTAGAATTGGGTTCGAGCAAAAGATATAAAACTAGAATTGGGTTCTAGCAAAAGATATAAAACTAGAATTGGGTTCTAGCAAAAGATATAAAACTAGAATTGGGTTCGAGCAAAAGATATAAAACTAGAATTGGGTTCTAGCAAAAGATATAAAACTAGAATTGGGTTCTAGAAAAAGATATAAAACTAGAATTGGGTTCTAGCAAAAGATATAAAACTAGAATTGGGTTCTAGCAAAAGATATAAAACTAGAATCGGGTTCCAGCAAAAAAATATAAAACTAGAATTGGGTTCTAGCAAAAGATATAAAACTAGAATTGTGTTCTAGCAAAAGATATAAAACTAGAATTGGGTTCTAGTAAAAGATATAAAACTAGAATTGGGGTCTAGCAAAAGATATAAAACTAGAATTGGGTTCTAGCAAAAGATATAAAACAAGAATTAGGTTCGAGCAAAAGACATAAAACTAGAATTGGGTTCGAGCAAAAGATATAAAACTAGAATTGGGTTCTAGCAAAAGATATAAAACTAGAATTGGGTTCTAGCAAACGATATAAAACTAGAATTGGGTTCTAGTAAAAGATATAAAACTAGAATTGGGTTCTAGCAAAAGATATAAAACTAGAATTGGGTTCTAGCAAAAGATATAAAACTAGAATTGGGTTCGAGCAAAAGATATAAAACAGAATTGGGTTCTAGCAAAAGATATAAAACTAGAATTGGGTTCTAGCAAAAGATATAAAACTAGAATTGGGTTCTAGCAAAAGATATAAAACTAGAATTGGGTTCGAGCAAAAGATATAAAACAGAATTGGGTTCTAGTAAAAGATATAAAACAGAATTGGGTTCTAGCAAAAGATATAACACTAGAATTGGGTTCTAGCAAAAGATATAAAACAGAATTGGGTTCTAGCAAAAGATATAAAACTAGATTTGGGTTCTAGCAAAAGATATAAAACTAGATTTGGGTTCTAGTAAAAGATATAAAACTAGAATTGGGTTCGAGCAAAAGATATAAAACAGAATTGGGTTCTAGTAAAAGATATAAAACAGAATTGGGTTCTAGCAAAAGATATAAAACTAGAATTGGGTTCTAGCAAAAGATATAAAACAGAATTGGGTTCTAGCAAAAGATATAAAACTAGATTTGGGTTCTAGCAAAAGATATAAAACTAGAATTGGGTTCGAGCAAAAGATATAAAACAGAATTGGGTTCTAGTAAAAGATATAAAACTAGATTTGGGTTCTAGTAAAAGATATAAAACTAGAATTGGGTTCTAGCAAAAGATATAAAACTAGAATTGGGTTCTAGCAAACGATATAAAACTAGAATTGGGTTCTAGTAAAAGATATAAAACTAGAATTGGGTTCTAGCAAAAGATATAAAACTAGAATTGGGTTCTAGCAAAAGATATAAAACTAGAATTGGGTTCGAGCAAAAGATATAAAACAGAATTGGGTTCTAGCAAAAGATATAAAACTAGAATTGGGTTCTAGCAAAAGATATAAAACTAGAATTGGGTTCTAGCAAAAGATATAAAACTAGAATTGGGTTCGAGCAAAAGATATAAAACAGAATTGGGTTCTAGTAAAAGATATAAAACAGAATTGGGTTCTAGCAAAAGATATAACACTAGAATTGGGTTCTAGCAAAAGATATAAAACAGAATTGGGTTCTAGCAAAAGATATAAAACTAGATTTGGGTTCTAGCAAAAGATATAAAACTAGATTTGGGTTCTAGTAAAAGATATAAAACTAGAATTGGGTTCGAGCAAAAGATATAAAACAGAATTGGGTTCTAGTAAAAGATATAAAACAGAATTGGGTTCTAGCAAAAGATATAAAACTAGAATTGGGTTCTAGCAAAAGATATAAAACAGAATTGGGTTCTAGCAAAAGATATAAAACTAGATTTGGGTTCTAGCAAAAGATATAAAACTAGAATTGGGTTCGAGCAAAAGATATAAAACAGAATTGGGTTCTAGTAAAAGATATAAAACTAGATTTGGGTTCTAGTAAAAGATATAAAACTAGAATTGGGTTCTAGCAAAAGATATAAAACTAGAATTTGGTTCTAGCAAAAGATATAAAACTAGAATTGGGTTCTAGTAAAAGATATAAAACTAGAATTGGGTTCTAGCAAAAGATATAAAACTAGAATTGGGTTCTAGCAAAAGATATAAAACTAGAATTGGGTTCTAGCAAAAGATATAAAACTAGAATTGGGTTCGAGCAAAAGATATAAAACAGAATTGGGTTCTAGTAAAAGATATAAAACAGAATTGGGTTCTAGCAAAAGATATAAAACTAGAATTGGGTTCTAGCAAAAGATATAAAACAGAATTGGGTTCTAGCAAAAGATATAAAACTAGATTTGGGTTCTAGCAAAAGATATAAAACTAGAATTGGGTTCGAGCAAAAGATATAAAACAGAATTGGGTTCTAGTAAAAGATATAAAACTAGATTTGGGTTCTAGTAAAAGATATAAAACTAGAATTGGGTTCTAGCAAAAGATATAAAACTAGAATTGGGTTCTAGCAAAAGATATAAAACTAGAATTGGGTTCTAGTAAAAGATATAAAACTAGAATTGGGTTCTAGCAAAAGATATAAAACTAGAATTGGGTTCTAGCAAAAGATATAAACTAGAATTGGGTTCTAGCAAAAGATATAAAACAGAATTGGGTTCTAGCAAAAGATATAAAACTAGAATTGGGTTCTAGCAAAAGATATAAACTAGAATTGGGTTCTAGCAAAAGATATAAAACAGAATTGGGTTCTAGCAAAAGATATAAAACTAGAATTGGGTTCTAGCAAAAGATATAAAACTAGAATTAGGTTCTAGTAAAAGATATAAAACTAGAATTGGGTTCTAGCAAAAGATATAAAACTAGAATTGGGTTCTAGCAAAAGATATAAACTAGAATTGGGTTCTAGCAAAAGATATAAAACAGAATTGGGTTCTAGCAAAAGATATAAAACTAGAATTGTGTTCTAGCAAAAGATATAAAACTAGAATTGGGTTCTAGTAAAATATATAAAACTAGAATTGGGTTCTAGCAAAAGATATAAAACTAGAATTGGGTTCGAGCAAAAGATATAAAACTAGAATTGGGTTCTAGTAAAAGATATAAAACTAGAATTGGGGTCTAGCAAAAGATATAAAACTAGAATTGGGTTCTAGCAAAAGATATAAAACAAGAATTGGGTTCTAGCAAAAGATATAAAACAGAATTGGGTTCTAGAAAAAGATATAAAACTAGAATTGGGTTCTAGCAAAAGATATAAAACTAGAATTGGGTTCTAGCAAAAGATATAAAACTAGAATTGGGTTCTAGCAAAAGATATAAAACTAGAATTGGGTTCTAGCAAAAGATATAAAACTAGAATTGGGTTCGAGCAAAAGATATAAAACTAGAATTGGGTTCTAGCAAAAGATATAAAACTAGAATTGGGTTCTAGCAAAAGATATAAAACTAGAATTGGGTTCGAGCAAAAGATATAAAACTAGAATTGGGTTCTAGCAAAAGATATAAAACTAGAATTGGGTTCTAGAAAAAGATATAAAACTAGAATTGGGTTCTAGCAAAAGATATAAAACTAGAATTGGGTTCTAGCAAAAGATATAAAACTAGAATCGGGTTCTAGCAAAAAAATATAAAACTAGAATTGGGTTCTAGCAAAAGATATAAAACTAGAATTGTGTTCTAGCAAAAGATATAAAACTAGAATTGGGTTCTAGTAAAAGATATAAAACTAGAATTGGGGTCTAGCAAAAGATATAAAACTAGAATTGGGTTCTAGGAAAAGATATAAAACAAGAATTAGGTGCGAGCAAAAGACATAAAACTAGAATTGGGTTCGAGCAAAAGATATAAAACTAGAATTGGGTTCTAGCAAAAGATATAAAACTAGAATTGGGTTCTAGCAAACGATATAAAACTAGAATTGGGTTCTAGTAAAAGATATAAAACTAGAATTGGGTTCTAGCAAAAGATATAAAACTAGAATTGGGTTCTAGCAAAAGATATAAAACTAGAATTGGGTTCGAGCAAAAGATATAAAACAGAATTGGGTTCTAGCAAAAGATATGAAACTAGAATTTGGTTCTAGCAAAAGATATAAAACTAGAATTGGGTTCTAGCAAAAGATATAAAACTAGAATTGGGTTCTAGCAAAAGATATAAAACTAGAATTGGGTTCTAGTAAAAGATATAAAACTAGAATTGGGTTCGAGCAAAATATATAAAACAGAATTGGGTTCTAGTAAAAGATATAAAACTAGAATTGGGTTCTAGTAAAAGATATAAAACTAGAATTGGGTTCGAGCAAAAGATATAAAACAGAATTGGGTTCTAGTAAAAGATATAAAACTAGAATTGGGTTCTAGTAAAAGATATAAAACTAGAATTGGGTTCGAGCAAAAGATATAAAACAGAATTGGGTTCTAGTAAAAGATATAAAACTAGAATTGGGTTCTAGTAAAAGATATAAAACTAGAATTGGGTTCTAGCAAAAGATATAAAACTAGATTTGGGTTCTAGCAAAAAACATTAAACTAGAATTGGGTTCTAGCAAAAGATATAAAACTAGAATTGGGTTCTAGTAAAAGATATAAAACAGAATTGGGTTCTAGTAAAAGATATAAAACTAGAATTGGGTTCGAGCAAAAGATATAAAACAGAATTGGGTTATAGTAAAAGATATAAAACTAGAATTGGGTTCTAGCAAAAGATATAAAACTAGAATTGGGTTCTAGTAAAAGATATAAAACTAGAATTGGGTTCGAGCAAAAAATATAAAACAGAATTGGGTTCTAGCAAAAGATATAAAACTAGAATTGGGTTCTAGCAAAAGATATAAAACTAGAATTGGGTTCTAGCAAAAGATATAAAACTAGAATTGGGTTCTAGCAAAAGATATAAAACTAGAATTGGGTTCTAGCAAAAGATATAAAACTAGATTTGGGTTCTAGTAAAAGATATAAAACTAGAATTGGGTTCGAGCAAAAGATATAAAACAGAATTGGGTTCTAGTAAAAGATATAAAACAGAATTGGGTTCTAGCAAAAGATGTAAAACTAGAATTGGGTTCTAGCAAAAGATATAAAACAGAATTGGGTTCTAGCAAAAGATATAAAACTAGAATTGGGTTCTAGCAAAAGATATAAAACTAGATTTGGGTTCTAGTAAAAGATATAAAACTAGAATTGGGTTCGAGCAAAAGATATAAAACAGAATTGGGTTCTAGTAAAAGATATAAAACAGAATTGGGTTCTAGCAAAAGATATAAAACTAGAATTGGGTTCTAGCAAAAGATATAAAACAGAATTGGGTTCTAGCAAAAGATATAAAACTAGATTTGGGTTCTAGCAAAAGATATAAAACTAGAATTGGGTTCGAGCAAAAGATATAAAACAGAATTGGGTTCTAGTAAAAGATATAAAACTAGATTTGGTTCTAGTAAAAGATATAAAACTAGAATTGGGTTCGAGCAAAAGATATAAAAAAGATTTGGGTTCTAGTAAAAGATATAAAACTAGAATTGGGTTCTAGTAAAAGATATAAAACTAGAATTGGGTTCGAGCAAAAGATATAAAACAGAATTGGGTTCTAGCAAAAGATATAAAACTAGAATTGGGTTCTAGCAAAAGATATAAAACTAGAATTGGGTTCTAGTAAAAGATATAAACCTAGAATTGGGTTCTAGTAAAAGATATAAAACTAGAATTGGGTTCTAGCAAAAGATATAAAACTAGAATTGGGTTCTAGCAAAAGATATAAAACAGAATTGGGTTCTAGTAAAAGATATAAACCTAGAATTGGGTTCTAGCAAAAGATATAAAACTAGAATTGGGTTCTCGTAAAAGATATAAAACTAGAATTGGGGTCTAGCAAAAGATATAAAACTAGAATTGGGTTCTAGCAAATGATATAAAACTAGAATTGGGTTCGAGCAAAAGATATAAAACTAGAATTGGGGTCTAGCAAAAGATATAAAACTAGAATTGGGTTCTAGTGAAAGATATAAAACTAGAATTGGGTTCTAGCAAAAGATATAAAACTAGAATCGGGTTCTAGCAAAAGATATAAAACTAGAATTGGTTCTAGCAAAAGATATAAAACTAGAATCGGGTTCTAGCAAAAGATATAAAACTAGAATTGGGTTCTAGCAAAAGATATAAAACTAGAATTGGGGTCTAGCAAAAGATATAAAACTAGAATTGGGTTCTAGCAAAAGATATAAAACTAGAATTGGGTTCTAGCAAAAGATATAAAACTAGAATTGGGTTCTAGCAAAAGATATAAAACTAGAATTGGGTTCTAGCAAAAGATATAAAACTAGGTATGTGCAAAATAAATGCCGATGCTCAAAATGTATAAACATTTGTACCCCCCTATTTACTTAAAAAAATATCACACAAAATCAGGAAATTAACCAATTTTAATGAAATTTTCAGTATTTATCAAATAATGATCGCGGAATATAATGAACACATTATTTTTACTTAAATCTTAGTGGAAATGTATTATTTCGTTTTAAAACAAAATACCTTTACTAAACTGATGGTTTTCAGTTGTAAAAAAAAATGCATGAATTCATTTTTGATTTTTTATGGAAATAAAGCATCGTAATTTGTAACAATCAAAAAAATAAAATAATTTTTACAGGAACATTACGAAAAAAGCCCCTAAAGTCCGTATTAATGAATTCGATATAACTCTACTTACTTTCTCGAACTACCGATATTATCCTTGAATTAAGCATTGTTTATTTAATATTTCGAACAAAAAAAAATCATAATTGCAAAAAATATTTCTACTTTTTTTTATGACAAGTTTCGCATAATTTTTATGCGTAAGATTTTAATATTTTCCTAGATTGCATTAATGTGAAACTTTCGGCATAAAATAATTTTTATTAAAACTTGAAAAATAAAACATTTTTATTTAAAAGCAGGAACATAGAAGAATAATTAAATTTAAAAAATAGTAAAAATTGGACAAACGTTTACGATAGGAATGTACGGATGCACATCTGGAAAAAAAAGAAGAAAAACAGCACCCCTTGGGCCCTTACCTCTCTTTAACTACCTGATATCATTTTCAAACGGCCTTTCGACTGTCTGAAATTTTGGGTTTCCGTAAAATCTATATGACGAGGACTTTGTTTGATTTTGGTTGAACGAAGCGAGAATCTCTCGTTTTTGGGGGCTAATTTAGCTTCTTTTTTATCTTTTTTTTTTTTTCTTTTTTTGTACAATTTAAATTTATTAAATATTAATTCAATGCCTTAGGACTTTACTTTACTAATTATCTTTGAAATAGACCCAGAAAACTAATATTTATCTTTCTAAGGTTTTTACAGTGAATTTATTTAACTTCCAAATTTAGTTGAATTAGTTTGCTCGCCGTGAAAATATTTTTTATGACTTTTTTTTTTTTTTTTACGTGTACAAATATTTTTTTTTTTTTTCCTTTTTTGAAATTCATTTTAGTTTTTAATCTTTCGAATACAATCAAAAGGTAGTCGGAAGCCCACAAAAAAAATATGATGAATTGGATTTCAAAAATAGGTCCGTCTACCTTTATTCCACCAATTTTTGCCCGTACCTATATAAAACAAAAAGAGAAATAAAACACACAAACCACCTTAAACAAGGGGAATAACTCTTTCAAAGTTTGTATGAATTACGTCCCATGGTCTACTTTTTTTTATCTTATGAATCACTTTTTACATTTTTTCTTCTTTTGAAAAATTTTCCACGTCATCAATATTGATATTTCTATTTTTAGTATACTAGAATTAATCGGCCATACGTGTCCAAATTTTAGATCATGCAGCGGGCCTGCTGACACACAAGGTTTAACTGTTTTGACAATTCTCAAATCTAAAAAATTAATGCCTCGTCATCGTGCGGATGCACTCTCTTAAACCTAAACACAAACATTTCTGTAGCCTGCTTGCCATAATTATATTTTTATACTTTATACAATATCTATTTATTATTATATGAAGGCGCAGTTAATCAACGTTTGTTTCTCTACGGCTTACTTTAATCGTATAAAATACATGCTAAAGTATTCATCAATTTAGGGATTGAGTTATGTTTTAAAAATCTTCTCATTAATTATTCAAATGCGATTCAATTTACAATTAATTTATCAAGTGACTCATCTTGGTACTCCTTGGGCGTTGAGTTTCATAGCGATCAGCAGAAAAAAAAACAAGCGTCGCTCCCTTCCTGACACATGTGTGCAGTGCACGTAACATTTTTTTTATTTACTGACGTTGCCGTAGTAACTAAACGATTCTTATTAATAAAGTCTCATTTTTACAGACATTTGTCTTTAAATTTCTTTTTAAATGACGACTTTTATCGACTTTTTTTTTTCAATAGCATTTGCGGATGGGTATGCTGACATTTGTTCTTTAATTTATTTTTAAATGACGACTTTTATCGGCAGCGTTCAACATTACTCGTTTTTCGAACCAAATAAACATTTTATATTAAAGAAAAACACAAAAACTTATCCAAACTAACTTATCTTGACTTCGATAACATTTATTTGTTAAAAATGTTTGTAAAAGTGAGAAATTATCAGTAAATGGTTTAGTTATTTTTTTTTTCGTTTTTTACCCATCCGCAAATGCTATTTAAAAAAAAAAAAAAAAAAAAGTCGATAACAGTCGTCATTTAAAAAGAAATTTAAAAACAAATGTCTGTAAAAGTGAGACATTATTAATAAATGTTTAGTAACTTTTTTCTTTTAATATTCATAAAGAGTAAAACATTTTTTTCAAAATAAATAAATAATGTGACAAATAACGTCAGGAAGGGGGCGAGGCGACGCTTGTTTTTTTTTCTGCTGGACGCCATGAAACTCAACGCCCAAGGAGTACCCTCATCTCTTATCTATCTATCTATCACTTTCACCCTCTCTCGTTTTATTTTGTTGAACTCTTCTCTCTTTTATTTTATATGCTCTCTCTCTCTCTCTCTCTCCCTCTCTCTCTCTCTCTCTCTCTCTCTCTCTCTCTCTATATATATATATATATATATATATATATATATATATATATATATATATATATATATATATAATACTAGCTGGACGCCCGGCGTTGCCCGGTCGTACAATACGCTAAAACATGATATTTTAATTTATGCAGATTACGTATGTATTATTCTAGAATCAATCCTCTATTGAATATTATATATTACGAGGAATAATTTGCCCAGTGGACTAATTTGCAAAACAAAAATAAAAAAAATAATAATGATAATGTTGTTTATCAAATTCCACTTGTGTTTGTTTACAATATCACGTCAGCTGATATTTGGGCTTGACCATCTTAAAAATAGTTTTTCTATTATGTATAATTTTTCTCCTTATAAAACAGTTATCTACATACACGTGTTTCGCCATACTAAATTCATCAGTGCAGATTGACTATTCTACGGCTCGAATCATAGGCACTATGATCAAGTGCAGATACCATTATGCCACAGGTCACAGCTGTATTCGCACTTATTTGTTTTATTTCATTTTTTATTTATTTTATTTTTTTATTTATTTTATTTATAATGTGTTTAAATACCGTAGTACCTTTAACATACGTACGTATATGTGTCATTTCCAGATTATAAATTATTTGATCGGGAGATCCCATTTATTAAAAAGGAGGATAGTCTGAGCTCCAATCTCTGGTCCCCCTCGCCAAACTTTCACAATAAACACCCGTCTGGCTGAAAAAAAATGTACATTCCATGAACAAAGCTTCTTTCTTAGAAGTGCACGCCTGTGGAACACTTTTCCGTTTGCCTGTTTCCCACCTGACTAAAACTTGGAAGTCTTCAAGTCCAACATAAACAAGTTCCTGATGAACCGCACCCTTAAGTAAGACACTTTATCAAATCTCCATTACTAACGATTACTAAGATACTATCCCATTGATTACTCAATAACCCTTATCCCCGAGTGGCTTCCAGGCCTTGATAAGTGATGATTTCCATGTAAAAAAAAAATAACATTCTACGAACATTAAATTAATATATAAATGTGCTAATTTAATGTTCGTAGTATGTTATTACCGTCTATCCTCCTTTTTAATAAATAGGATCTCCTGATCACCAAAGATCCAATGTAAAAAAGAAAAAAAAATTATCAATGATGTTGCTTTTCGACCATTGGTCATCTGGCTGGGATCGAAAGGTAGTATCTGTTCTGTCTAAAGATGATATAATGATATCATAGGGTTCCTATTTACTTGTCTCTACACGAGGGCAGAGTTAGACACAAGGTCGGTTTTTAGTGTGGGGGAAATCCAGCTCCTCAAAGGGGGGGGGGTATTCTTGATAGGAACAAAAATTAAAATTGTCTCAGTCATGAAGGATTTCTCCTCCACTGATCGAGGACAGAAAAAGTGAAGTGTAACATCAGAACAGATACTACACTTTGTTCCTGGCCAAAAAGATGAGGTTTCCGGACATCCATATAATGAAAATATGTCATAGACTCCTATTTTCTTTTCTTTTTTTTTTTTGCATGGGGGTCACCACTTATCAAGGCCCGAAGGCCACTCAGGGATAAGGGTTATTGCGTGTACAGTAATCAATGAGATAGTATTGTAGTAATCATTAGTATTGGGGGTTTTGATAGAGTGTCTTACTTAAGGGGGCGGTTTGTCAAGAGTTTGTTTATGTTGGACTTGAAGACGTCCAAGTTGTAGTCAGGTGGGAAACAGGCAAGCGGCAGAGAGTTCCACTGGCGTGCAGTTCTAAGAAAGAAGCTTTGCTCATGGAATCTACATTTGGATTTAGGCACAGATAAAGAGTGGGGAAAATTATTAACAGGAGTTTCAGCCAGACGGGTGTTTCTCGTGAAAGATTGGCGAGGGTGGGACGAGGGATTGGAGCTCAGACGAGCACCTGCCATGGAAATAACGATAAAACAAAGACAGGCTCGCAACGTCTCTTCTGTGGGAGAGAGGTTGCAGGGAAGAGAAAAGGGCATCCCCCTCTAAACCACAAAGTCTATTTTGTACTCTGTCAAGGCAGGATAGGCTGTTTTTAGAAGCTCCTGCCCAGATGTGGCAGCAGTACTCCATCCTTGGACGTACTTGGCTTTTATACAGATAAAGAATTGCATTAGTAGTGAGATATCTTCTGGAACGGTAGAAGGATCCCACCATTTTCCCAGCGTCCCTGACAATAAATTTGATGTACGTGTTCCATTTCAGATCAGGAGTAAAGGTCAAACCCAGAAGCTTGTCAAAACATGGAGCCTCCCCAAGACGAGAGCCATCCATTTCAATTGATGCCAGATGGGGATCAGAGCGTTGATGATGTAAAGATAGAAGCTTGGTTTTGGATGCATTAAAAGTGACCAGCCACCTCTTTCCCCATTGTACCATGCACTCAAGATCAGAGGAGAGAGAATCAGAGAGAACTTTGTCATTTATGGCCTTTGATGTGTTGCCATAGATGGTCATGTCATCAGCATAGATGTCAACGAATGATTTAAGTATGTGTTTTGGGAGATCATTGATGTAGATCAGGAAGAGAGTTGGGCCCAGGATAAACCCCTGAGGGACTCCAGCATTAATACTCTCGGCCTCTGATTTCTGCCCATCAACCATTACTCTTTTGAGTCTATCAGAAAGAAATGATTTAATGATTGAGAAAACATTTCCAGTTATACCGTAGCTGGAAATCTTGTGAAGTAGGCCTTTATGCCAAACCTTATCGAAGGCTTTTGATATGTCACGTGCAATTGCCCTAGAAAGGAAGCCTTTGTTGAGAGATTCACTAATCCTATGTGATAAAACTGTTAGCACATCTGCTGTAGATCTTGCAGAGCGGAAACCATATTGTGTGCCACTAAGAAGGTTGTTTCTGTTGAGGTGGTTGACTACTTCTTTATTTAATATGGATTCCAACAACTTACTCATGACACACAGGAGACTTATTGGTCTGTACTGAGAGGGAGATGCCTTTTCACCTGAATTCGTAAATACAGGGCATACTGATGAGGTTTTCCAGGGTGTTGGAAAGCACTTCTCCTTAAGGCAACGCTTAAACAGTTTCGTAAGTATGGTGGCAAGTTCTGGTTGGAGCTTTTTCAGCACTATAACTGGAATGCCATCAGGGCCAGTTGCTTTACTGGAATCAAGGTTCTTGATTAGCTTGGCGACCTCACGCACAGATATTTGTATGTTGCATAGCGTGTTGTCTGTTATAGGAGGAAATACAGGGAGTTGAAGGTCATTGTCGCATAGGGTAGAATTAGCTGCAAAGTTCTTGGCAAATAGTCTGGCCTTGTCTGATGCCTGACTTCAGGTCCATTGATGATAGTTGGAATAGAACGCACGCTTCTGTTCAAGATCCTGTTTACTATTTGCCAGAACTAGTGGGAACCAAGCCGCTGCTCAGCTACTTTGAATTTAACGGACTGAGCATAAAGCTCTCTTGCATTTTTTATTACTCTTTTACAGTGGTTGCTGGCAGTCCTGAAAGCAGCTTTAGTCTCAGTACATCTATAATGTTGGTAGCTATGGAAAAAGTGATTTCTGTGCGCGATGGCAGCAGCACATTCAGGGGAGAACCATGGCTGGCTTTTGCTGGAATTTTTTGGATGGTATGAATCGGTCTATGCCTACAATTAACCATTCGGTAAGGTCTGATACTATAGAGGACACATCCTTTTTAAACATGGAATGCAGAGGTAGGTCAGATATGAATGTACGGAAGCTATCCCAGTCAGCCATAGAGTATCGATATACAGTACGGTGGAGAAGTACGTCTGAAGACTTATTACATTTCATTTTTATCTTAACTGCTACAACAGAGTGGTAAGAGGATCCCAGAGGAGATAGAACGGAACATGAACACAGCTCAAGATATTCGAGATAAAACGTAATAAACAGATATATTCTGACACTACATTAACCAGAAAAGAGCTACAATAATATCGCAGGGTGTCCATTCATGCTGAACGTTTACAGAATTCCAGCAGCAACATTTTACATATGAAAGATGCTGCTGTGGAATTTCCACAGGTCCCGCTAGTTTCTAATGATTTCTCTTCAGGTATGTGACAGATCTTTATTTGTTAGTTTCTCGATTGAATTCAATTCTGTCATATTTTCTTAATTATTCAATGAGCCCTTTTATAGATGTTTAGAAATTTGAAGTGGAGATTTTCCAGACAAAGTAGAGAATAATGACCCTCACTGCGAAGAAAGAACCAAAAGGGCACATTTCAGCTAGAGAGGAATGGGCTGGACAAAGGAGAATGAGGATGTTGTAGAGAGGGAGGAAGAAAATGAGAAAGACAAAAAGAGAGAGTTTCATAGAAATATGTTACATTTTTGCTCTGGGCAACGCTAGGTAGCCCTGCTAGTATAAAACAACGACGAAATAACGAAATCAATGAAGTAAAAAAAAAAAAGAAAAAGAAAGAAAACGTTTTAAAATCGAAAGTTTAAAAAAAAAAAGAGAGAAAAAAATGCATCAATCGGTATAGAAAGAGGAAAAGAAAGAAGAAAGAAAACGTCTCATTATGGAAGTAGAGTGGAGATTATCTGTATGAATTTGGCAGCAGGGTCAGTCTGACTTGCTTTCTGCTTTCCATTAAACACTTGAAATGATTTTGTCCAGTATTTTGTAATTTGACCTTTGCACACACACACACACACACACACACACACACACACACACACACACACACACACACACACATATTGTCTCTGTAAACAAATATAGCAACAATGAATTTTTTAAACCAAACTTTGGACTAATTTTTTTTTTAAATAATAAACACGAGTGATATTATTTATTCGCAACCAAGATCCATTGATTTTAAAAACCGACATAAGAATTGAGAATTTAAGGTGCTGATCTCTCCTGTCAGCAGTCAGTTAAGGAGAAATCCTTCTAGACCGAAGCAATTTTATCAAAATTACATAATAACCAATAATAAAATACATGATTTTATTTAGAATTTTTTTTTTTTTTTTACAAAGCAATCATCGCTTATCAAGGCCCAGAGGCCACTCGAGGATAAGGGTTAATGAGTGTACAGTGGTCAAAATGACAGTATCATAGTAATCGTTAGTAGTGTAAATTTGGTAAATTGGATTAGTTAAGAGGAACGGCTCATCAAGAACTTGTTTACATTAAACTTGAAGACGGCCATATTGTAGTCAGCTGGATAGCAGGTAAACAGAAGAGAGTTCCACAGGTGTGCAGTTCTAAGAAAGAAACTTTGTTTATGGAATCTACGTTTAGGTTTAGGCACAGATAAAGAGTGGGGGAAATTATTGATAGTTTTTACAACCAAATGAGTGTTTCGCGTGAATGTTTGGCAAGGTGGAGGACCATAGATTGGAGATCAGACGAGTACTTGCCATGAAAATATCGATAAAACAGATAGTAATGTAATAAACAAAACATATTTAAACAGATATCACACAACCGAACATTGATTTAATAAACCTTTTATGACGATTCCGATCAGCATTCGAAACTCTCAATTCTTAAGTTGGCTTTTTAATGTCGAGGAAAACATCCCGTTCCTCACAAAATGTTTTGTAAAATGTCATGTACAAGGTGCGTTCTAATAAGTTTCCAGACTTTTTTCATATGGGTACTTTACTTCAAAGTAATCTCCTCCGGCTGCAATGCACTGGTTGTACCGTTCCAACAACTTCTGGAAGTCCTCTTGTGTGAGCGTGCCAATGACTTTCGTCACAGCCTCTTTCATCTCCTCAATTGTTTCATAATGACAGCTTTTAAGGTTTTCCTTGAGCTTAGGGAATAACCAAAAGACACAGGGAGCAAGGTCTAGATTATAGAAAGGGTGAAGAACTGTCTTGATGCCCATCTTGGTGAAATAATCTGTGACAAGGATGGAGTTGTGTACTGGTACATTCACACAAATCTTCCGCATCTTCAATTCCTTGCGAATAATTGTATTACAGTTCCCACACTGACATCAAACTGCACTTATTGTCTCTTTAGACACACGACGGTCCTTACTTTCTTACTCCTCCCACACCTACCATCATCCCTCATAGATTCCCCACCTTCATTGAATCTCTTATGCCATTCAAAAATTGATGCTGATTCATGCGAGATGGTCCAAAAGCAGTCTGAAGCATTCCATACGTTTCTGTGGCATTTTTTCCAGGTTTAAAACAGAATTTTACTGCATATCATTCTTCTAAAGTATTCTCACGTTCAGATTACATTTTTTAAATTTACCAGCTGTGACAATCAGGCTTTAGTAGGGTGTATTTCCTGCTGTAGCTGTTTATTTTAAGCTGAAATCATAAAAATTGGTCATCTCATAAAATGTATAGCAATATCATACTGAGTTTTCAAGAGTCTATAACAATTGTAAATACCTGTACAAAAAAGGTCTGGAAACTTATTGAAGGTAGAAGTAAATATATAAATGCAATCTACAAAACAAAAAAATTAATCATGGTTGCAAAGCTATTATATATATAAAAGTGAACGTGTCTGTGTGTGTGTCTGTGTATGGAATAACTCTGTCAATTTTCAGTCTACAGACTCGAAATTGGATATACAGGGTACTGAGATTTGGGAAATTTTTTATAATCCGTTTTCGGACAGAAATTTGACTGTTAAGAGGTCAAAGTTCAACGATTTGACTTTTGAGAACTCTACCAAACTCCTCCGCCAATTTTTGATCTAAGCACTTGAAATTTTAGATATAGATTCCTTGAACATGGATCTAACTTAATAACTTGATTTGAGCGCCAAACAATAAATGTTAAGGAGTCATAATAGGAGTCAAAGTTAACAAAATTGACCTTTTTTTTTTTTTTTTGCTCAACATACACCTCCAAACACCCGGGCAACTCCGGGCTGAAATGCTAGCAAATAATATAACTAGTTTTTATTATTAAAAAAAGAAAGCAATCCAAACTTTGGTTTAAGGTTTCTTGTCGAGATATTTGTTTACAGAGACAATGTGTGTATAAAAGTCAAAGTCAAACCGGTGTTGACCGAAATGTGTGCTTTTGTTTCTTTGCAGTGAAGCAGCACTTTCTCTGTTTGTTTGTTTGTTTGTTTGTTTGTCCGTATTTTGAATTATTTCAAGAGAGATAGTTACATGTAGACTTCCAGCTTCTTATAGGGGTTAATGTTGTGGAGAACAGATATTACACTTTAAAAGATTCATTTGCGAAAATATGAAAAAATTAAATTCACAACAAATTAGGCACTAGAGCAAGATACTACACTTTGATCCTATATAGTTAGTTTTATTGCACCTCAAAACAAATATTACAATAATGAGAACATTAAAGAATATAAAATATAGAATATAAAAGTTCTTTATTTTTGAGATGAGGGATGATTGTTTCTATTGTTTGTATTGATCGGACTATTATTCTCATCTTAAGTTTTATTTGTGCAACGTTTTGATTCTATTGGCCTTCGACCGTCCTCAGGCATGTTGGTTGTGGTTTGGAAAAGAAAAGTTATTGGCTCCGTAGATATTTTTCGTATTCTTTGAGTTCGTCCAAAACTTACTAACCCATGTGAATTCCATTCGTTCATCTATCCAGTTCACTATGGAAAAGGAATACAACAACAACAAATTAGCATTCCTGAATGCATTAATAACCCGTACGGATCAGAATTTCGTATCTTCCATATATCAAAAAACCAACCTTCACGGGACAATATGCGAATTTCAACTCTCACCATCCATATAACGTAAAAAAAAGGAATCGCCCGGGACTTACAACATCGTGCGAGAACAATATCTAGCAATGACAATACATAAAAGGTTGGCCAACCTAAGAATAACCGACATGCCTGAGGGCAGTCGAAGGCTACACCGACCAAGATGAGATCAATATAAGTAATAGAAAAAAATATAATTTAAAATGAATAACAAAACATTTAAAGCCCTAAAAAAATTGGGGAGGGGGGGGGTCAAGGGTTTTTCTACGAAACTTGAAATTACTCTTAGTCAGCGCCTGTCACCATAATACCACATTCACACTGTGGAGTTAATTCTACTTAAAGAATTCCAAACGTTTTTAAAAGTATTTTTTATCTATCTATCTATCTATCTATCTATCTATCTTTATATATATATATATATATATATATATATATATATATATATATATATATATAGGGTGGCCCTTAAAAGTAGCCCAGAAAAATGTAGTAAGGAGTTTTTTATTTATATTATTTTAATTGGAATTCATTATTGAGATGAATATTATTTATATTAATTTATTTATTGCGGACTATTATTCTCATCTTTATTGGTTGTTGTTTCACAACGTTTTGGCCAACTATTCCTCTGGCCTTCGTCAGGTGGTAACCGCGACGAATAGGAACTTCGAATCTCCTAACTGCATTCTCAGCAATCGCTGCCATCCGTAGTTGTTGTCGTCTCACCACGTTTTGGCCAAGTAAGCCTCTGGCCGGCTTTGAGTAGGATTCCTATCCGTCGCGGTTACCACCTGACGAAGGCCAGAGGAATAGTTGGCCGAAACATTGTGAAACAACTAATAAAGATGAGGATAATTGTCCGCAATAAATAAATTAGTTTTTATATTGTATCTTTTATGTAGTAGAGAGTTTTTTTATTGTTTAAATTACCTGTAGTGTTATAAAAGATGCTGGAAGTTCTCCCCGTTGACATCTATGCATTTCTGGGCATGTTTAACAACGTTTGCAGACAACTGCCTGTAGATCTTCTCTGGTGATTCTCCTGATAGCATTGGCAATGTTCTCCTTTAGTTGGTTTAGATTATTTGCATGAAGTTCCCCAAAAGTAAAAATCACATGATGACAAGTCCAGGGAACATGATGGCCATAAACCTTTGCTTATTGTTCTCTCTTCCGAAAACATGTCATGAACTCGTGTCAGTGATCTGTGAGACGTGTGGCATGTAGCGCCATCTTGTTGGCCTACTTTTAAGTGGGCCGTTTAATCTGAAAAAAATTGATTAGAGAAAGATTAGAACGATCGGGCTACTTTTAAGTCCCCCAAAGATAAAAAATCACAGGATGACAAGTTCAATGAACCCTTTGCTTATTGTTCTCACTTCCGTGTCAGTTATCTGTGAGACGTATGGCATATAGCGCCATCTTGTTGGAAAAAGAATTGCATTTTGTCTTGTGGTGTCAGTTGGTCCATAAGAGAAAGATTAGAGATCGGGATTCTTTTAAATGGGCCATTCTCTGTGTGTGTGTGTGTGTGTGTGTGTGTGTGTGTGTGTGTGTGTGTGTGTGTGTGTGTGTGTGTGTGTGTGTGTGTGTGTGTGTGTGTGTATATGATTACTTCATTCAATCACATAAATTAATATACGAAGATATAATTTTATGCGTAAATTTTCAGTATTTACTTCAATAGTGCTCAATACAATGCTAGGTAGTAAGTTATGAAAATATACATGGTAATAAGGCTTAATTGCCATATATATTTTCATCTTACTATATATATATATATATATATATATATATATATATATATATATATATATATATATATATATATATTAATCGACAAAATTTGGGATGTGAGAAAGTTGTGTAAAGAAAAAGTTTTTAAAAAATTTAAATAAAGTTCGATGAACATGAATATATGTCCAATGAATGATGGGAAAAAAAAAGAACACCACTTCTGAAATTTCTCCAGAAAAAAAAAATGCGAATAAACCTCGAACCCCATCCTCCAACGTAGACTCCTACTACATGTCTTCTTTTCCAACATCAGGAATCTACGTTCCAACCTTCCAGAGGTTGAAACCCAATTACAGGAGACGAAACCAGACATATTCTTCCTAAGTGAAACTGGCATAAGGCCGACCATTTCCCTAGATGAATTCATAATTAAAGGATACTCTAACTTAACATCTAAATCTAACCCCCAAGATCGCCATGGGCATGGAATATGTGCCTACATTAAAGATGACTTTCCGTGTGGTAGGGATATCTCAAGAGAAGACCCTAATTTACCTTATATGTGCTTCCGGGTTGCACTTGCTTACACCACCGCATTTATATTTGCCCTCTATCGCCCCCACAACAGCGGAGTTACTATCTTTAAGAGTATATCTGAGAAAATTGACCACACCCTGTCTGCTCATCCTTCAGCTAACATTCACATCTGTGGTGACTTCAATGTCCACAATGTAGAATGGCTGATCCACCCAGACAAGACAGATGATGAGGGGAGGTTCTGTCATGATTTCGCCATTCCCTATGACCTCACCCAGATTGTTCATGAACCCACCCGTGTGCCCGACATGACCGGTTAGTATGCAAGCTTTCTAGACCTTTTCTCACAACTTCCTCTTAGCTATGTTCATGTCCATTCTATCTCCTCTGGGATCTTCCGACCACTCGGTTGTATCAGTTAGGATAAAAATGAAATGTCTTCAGAAGTACCTCTCCACTGCACTGTATATCGATACTCTATGGCTGACTGGGATAGCTTCCGTACATTTATATCTGATCTACCTCTGCATTCCATGTTTAAAAAGGATGTGTCCTCTATAGTATCAGACCTGACCGAATGATTAATTGTAGGCATAGACCGATTCATACCATCCAAAAAATTCCAACAAAAACCAACAGCCAGCCATGGTTCTCCTCAGAATGTGCTGCTGCTATCGCGCACAGAAATCACTTTTTCCATAGCTACCAAGGTAATAGATGCACTGAGACTAAAACAGTAACCACTGTAAAAGAGTAATAAAAAATGCAAGAGAACTATATGCTCAGTCCGTTAAATCTAAAGTAGCTAAGCAGCAGCTTGGTTCCCACTAGTTTTAGCAAATAGTAAACAAGATCCTGAACAGAAGTGTGCGTTCTATCCCAACCATCATCAATGAACCTGAGGTCATCTCGTCAGCATCAGACAAGGCCAAACTATTTGCCAAGAACTTTGCAGCTAATTCTACCCTATGCGACCAAGGCCATCAACTCCCTGTATTTTCTCCTATAACAGACAACACGCTATGCAACATACAAATATCTGTGTGTGAGGTCGCCAAGCTAATCAAGAATCTTGATTCCAGTAAGGCAACTGACCCTGACAGCATTCCAATTATAGTGCCGAAAAAGCTTCAACCAGAACTTGCCCCCATACTTACAAAACTGTTTAAGTATTGCCTTAAGGAGAAGTGCTTCCCAACACCCTGGAAAACCTCATCAGTTTGCCATGTATTTAAGAATTCAGGTAATAAGTCATCTCCCTCTCAGTACAGACCAATAAGTCTCCTGTGTGTCATGAGTAAGTTGCTTTAAATAAAGAAGTAGTCAACCACCTCAGCAGAAATAACCTTCTTAGTGACACACAATATGGTTTCCATTCTGCTAGATCTACAGCAGATGTGCTAACGGTTATATCTCCTAGGATTAGTGAATCTCTTGACAAAGGCTTCCTTTCTAGGGCAATTGCTCTTGACATATCAAAGGCCTTCGATAAGGTATGGCATAAAGGCCTACTTAACAAGATTTCCAGCTACGGTATAACGGGAAATGTTTTCTCAATCATTAAATCATTTCTTTCTGATAGGCTCATAAGAGTAGTGGTTGATGGGCAGAAATCAGAGGCCCACAGTATTAATGCTGGAGTCCCTCAGGGGTCCATCCTGGGCCCAACTCTCTTCCTGATCTACATCAATGATCTCCCAAAACATACTTAAATCATTTGTTGACATCTATGCTGATGACACGACCATCTATGGCATCACATCAAAGGCCGTAAATGACAAAGTTCTCTCTAATTCTCTCTCCTCTGATCTTGAGCACGTGGTACAGTAGGAGAAGAGGTGGCTGGTTACTTTTAATGCATCTAAAACCAAGCTCCTATATTTACATCATCAACGCCCTGATCCTCATCTGGCATCAATTGAAATGGATGGCTCTCGTCTAGGGGAGGCTCCATGTTTTGATAAGCTTCTGGGATTGACCTTTACTCCTGACTTAAATGGAACACATACATCAAGTCTGTTGCCAAGGTCGCTGGAAAAATAGTAGGGTCCTTCTACCACTCCAGAAGATATCTACCTGATGATGCAATTCTCTATTTATGAGGGGGGTGCAATAAGTAATACCTGATCTAGCTGAAATTTTGCATGTGAAATGATTTATATCTCTACGGGTTATGTGGCAAATTACAGCTCTGAACTAATTGTGGTTTCTGTTTTACAGGTGTTTGAACTGAGTCAGCTGTGAAATGGAGCCTGTTGAATGTCAAGCAGTGATCCGGCTATTGTATTTGAAAGGACGCACACCACAGGAGACTTTTGAGGAAATTAAAAAAACTCATGGCGATAATGCCCCATCATATGACCTTGTAAAACGCTGTCATCGTAAATACAAACATGGCCGGAAGTCAAGTTGAAGCTGCCATTTTGGAAGATCGGCACATTAGTATTCGCCAAATAGCCCAAGATGTCAAGATTAGTGCAGGGTCTGTGGAAACTATCATTCATGACCATTTGCATATGCATAAGGTGTCTGCTAGATGGATTCCCAGGTTGCTCACACCATTCCAGAAGAGAGAACATGTCGAGTGCTCGAGGATGAATTTGGAGATGTGCCAAGAAGATGAGTCAAAGTTTTTCAAAAGACTGATTACACAGGATGAAAACTGGGTCCATCACTATGATCAAGAGACCAAAGCCCAGTCAATGTAGTGGAAGCACTTGGACTCACCACCTCCAAAGAAGGCAAGTGTGCAGCCCTGCGCTGGCAAGGTCATGCTCACAGTCTTCTGGGACCAGGACAGAGTAGTGATAGATTTCCTGGCAAAGGGTACCACAATTACAGGAGCCTATTATGCTTCACTTTTGAGGAAATTAAGGGAAGCTTTCAAAATCAAGAGGCGGGGCAAGGTCAGCAAAGGTACCCTCCTCCTGCAGGACAACACTTCGGTCCACAACTCGCATATTGCCAGATCAGAAGCACAGGCGTTGGGTTATGAAATCCTCCCCCATCCTACCTACTCTCCTGACTTTGCACCCTCTTACTTTCACCTCTTCCCAGCCATGAAGTTGTTTTTGAAAGGAAAGCGTTTCCCAGATGATGCAGCCTTGATTTCTGAAGTCACGTCGTGGTTGGAGGACCAACCTGGGGTGTTCTACAAAATCGATCTCCAGAGCTGCATCAAACGATGGGAGAAATGCATAACTCTGGGTGATTCCTATGTAGAAAATACAGGGAGTTGATGGCCTTGGTCGCATAGGGTAGAATTAGCTGCAAAATTCTTGGCAACTGTGCCAAGTTTCGTTGCTCTACTGCTCTGGGAAGTGGGTCAAGGGCATTACTTATTGCACGCCCCTCGTATATAAGCCAAGTACGTCCAAGGATGGAGTACTGTTGCCACATCTGGGCAGAAGCTGCTAAAAACAGCCTATCTTGCCTTGACAGAGTGCAAAATAGACTTCGTGGCCTAATGGGGAATGCCTTTTTCTCTTCCCTGCAACCTCTCTCCCACAGAAGGGACGTTGCGAGCCTGTCGTTGTTTTATCGTTATTCCCATGGCAAGTGCTCGTCTAAGCCCCAATCTCTGGTCCCCCCTCACGAATCTTTTGTCAAAAACACCCCTCTAGCTGAAACCACTGTCAATAATTTTCCCCATTCTTTATCTGTGCCGAAATCAAAACATAGTTTCCATGAACAAAGCTTCTTTCTTAAAAGTGTATGCCTGTGGAACTCTTCTCCGTTTGCCTGTTTCCCACCTGACTACAACTTGGATATTTTCAAGTCCAACATAAACAAATTCCTGATAAACCGCTTAAGTAAGAAACTTTATCAAATCTCCATTACTAACGATTACTACGATATTATCCCATTAACTACTGTACGCGCAATAACCCTTATCCCTGAGTGGCTTCCAGGCCTTGATATGTAAAAAAAACTTCTACTACACTTTGATATCAGACTAAAGGCCAAGAGACCATACAAATCTAGTCTGTTATATAAAGAGCAGTTGCCCGTGCGTTTGTATGCTTGTATGTCCAGCTAAAAATAAAAAACTAAAAAACAAAGAACCACAATTTTAGTATATTTTTGATCACCATCAAATAATATCTAAAATTTAGAAAAAAAAAATTCTAGATTAGGTTTTATTTAGAGGTGGGGTCATTTTTTTTTACTAATTTGTATAGAAAATGCTGATTCATCCCTTAAGGAATCTATTATATAAATAAGAGTTTTACATGTTTATGTGTGTGCGTCCAGCTAGAGAGGAATGGGCTAGGCAAAGGAGAATGTGGATGTTGGAGAGAGGGAGGAAGGAAATGAGAAAGACAGACAGATAGAGAGAAAGTTTCATAGAAATATGTTACATTTTTGCACTGGGCAAAAAAACATGCTATCTATCTATATGTCTATAAAAGTGAACGTGTGTGTGTGTGAGTGTGTGTGTCTGTCTGTCTGTCTGTCTGTGTACATTTCCCTAAGCAATAACTCTCTCAATTTTTAGTCTAAAGACTCGAAATTTGATATACAGAGTACTGAGGTTTCGGAAAATCTATGTGATCGGTTTTCGGCCAGAAATTGGGCTGTTAAGGGGTCAAAGTTCAAAGATTTGACCTTTGAGAACTCTACCAAACTCCTCCGACAATTTTAGTTATAGATTTTAGTTATAGATTCCTTAGATATGGATCTAACTTAATAACTTGATTTGAGCCTAAAACAATAAATGTTAAGGGGCCATAATAGGGGTCAAAGTTTTAAAAAATTGACCTCTGCAGTCTCTACAAAATTACTCAGACAATTTCTGGTCTAAACGTTTGAAATTTTACATAAAGGGTATTCTGAGATAGGGCAAGCTTTTTTATTGGTTTGGGTCGAAAATTTTTACTTACCAATATATAAATGTATGTATGTATGTATGTATGTATGTATGTATGTATGTATGTATGTATGTGTGTGTGTGTGTGTGTATGTTTGCATGTCTGCCTAAAACTTTCAACAGAGGCGACGGATTTTACCAAGATCAGTATTGTTTTGAAGTTCGACCTTTCAGACGACAAATATCGAAAAATTGGCTAAAGCCATTAATTTCTACAGGGGGGGGGGGTCGCTTTTTTCGCCGATATTTTTTAAAGTAATCCTCTCCTTTCGATTGTCTAGCCTTAATTTAAAAATAAGTCACTTCCGGTTTAGTGGTGGTTGTAACAGCAAAGACGTCAGTTTTTTCCTGTTCTTTTCCTCCTTCAGGGTATGGGTTCAAGCCTGCCTTCCTACTACCACGTTTTTTTTTTTGCTCAACATACACCTCAAAACATCGGGGCTGAAATGCTTGTGTATATATATATATATATATATATATATATATATATATATATATATATATATATATATATATATATAGTAATTTATAAAATATATATGGCGATTAAGCTACACTGAATATTCTGCGTTTCATCCACTATAGGATTCGTCAGGCTTATGCACGAATTCTGTGGTTGCTTCTTGTTTTTATATATGTTGAGGATTTCTAGTTAGCCAATCAGCTTTCTAGTATCTAATCCTATCAGCCAATGGGCACTTTTGAAGTAAATACTTAAAGTTTACGCATAAATCTATACTTTCGTATATTAGGTTTATGTGAGTAAATGAAGTAGTTATATATATATATATATATATATATATATATATATATATATATATATATATATATATATATACATGATTGTGTAGCAACAAACTACTGCTTATGTAAAGACAAATATATATATATATATATATATATATATATATATATATATATATATATATATATATATATATATTTGTCTACACAATTATGAGCAGGTTTCGGTCTACTAGCATTTACTAACTAGAGACCTCATCAGGCAACAACCCTTATTTTCGCAAACGGAATTTTAAATGAAGAGCGAAAATCTATGCTCAGCAATTCTAAATGAAGAGCGAAAATCTATCCTCAGCAAAAGAACGTTTTATTTTTTTTTTTTTTTTATCATGAGTGTGAAGAACAGGGTTGAATTGGGTGCGAATTTATTAGTTTATTCATTACTTATTTATCGGTGACTTTATTCATTTTCGTGTTGGTGTTAGAGGTTAGAGTTTGTGGGTTGAGGGGATTAGGTTCTAAATCTAGGGCTATACAGATGTTATCTTTAACAAGCGAGAGGCTCGTTCCGAGACCTTCAGGAGTCAATGTGTCATAAAATTCTCTTCTTTTTTTTTTTTTAAAGTTTATTTCAATTTAATATGCTTATATCTGAGAAGAGGTTAGGAATTTACCCGGGTCTGTTGAATGTTGTCTCGGCTTCCAGTGAACGGTTTAAGGGAGGGAAGGGAGTTAGAGGCGTAAAAAAGAGAAAGGAATGACGGTGGTAGGGGGAGATGAAATGGGGAAGAAGGAAGAGGGACTAAGAAAAGTAGAAGAGAATGTGGCATCATTTAATAGCGCTTTTTTATCCAACTTAAACAAAATCGATTATTTTTGGATCTCCCCAATGTTAATTTCGCTTGCGTTTGTTCATTTAATGGTGATTCATTAATTTGTGGATTAGTAAATTTATTAAAGACTTTTTTCATGCAAAATTCAGGATATATGTCATTTATAAACTTATGATGGTTAAATTTAGCCTTTTTTTTTTTAATTTTTTTATGCCATGGTCTTACTCAGGAAAAGTGTAGTTTTGGATTTCGTGAATGTTGGACCTGAGGAGGTTAGGATGTGTAGGTGTTCAACTGTCGGATATTGCATATGAGTCATGTTGGAGTTGAATTTATTGGGGAGTAATTCGCTAGTAAGAAAGCAGATGCGATTTGTAATGTCTGCAATTTATGGAGGTTTCTTGTTTCTTATTTAAGAGTTTATCCCTATCCTTAAATTTTGTTATAAATAGTTTTTCAATGAAGTAAAGAAGGCAAGGTGAATTTAGTGACTGGCAAGTTTTTGCTTTTTTTAGGATGTGCCAGTCAACAATAGGTGTCAAATTTTTACTCGTTAGATCATTATATATGTAGCTAATGATGCTTTATCTTTGTAATTTGGGTTTAGGAAAGAGCTTTTGTGGCCTGTGTATCTCTGTTTAAAAGTATTACTAGTTTGGCCGATGTAGGATTTGTAAGTGGTGGGGTAGCAGTGTCAGAAATTTCGTGAAAATAGTGAATAATTCCACCCCATCTTTCCAAGCTTATAACTCCTCGAAAAATGTAATTCAAGCCCTAATTTTTTTTTTCAATTAAAGGAGTAAGGACCAAGGTTTTATTTAAAAAAAAAAAAAAACAAAACAATGTGTTTTTTTTTTTTTTAAAAAGGTTTTAAACTTCGGACTTTACAGGTAAATTTCTAAAAAACTGATTTTTTTTTTGTTTTAAATTTGAATATATTATTTATTGACCTTTTCTCTTCAATTTGTGATATATAAACCTATTAAACATAAATTAATTATTTACTTTTTAATAGACATTTCAAAATGAGAGGCGTAAATTATTCGACCCCCTATCTTTCTAAGCTTATAACTCCTCGAAAAATGTAATTCAAGCCCTAATTTTTTTTTCAATTAAAGGAGCAAGGACCAAGGTTTCATTAAAAAAAAAAAAAAAAAGACAAAAAGAAAAAATGTGTTCTTATAAAATAAGGTTTTAAACTTCGGACTTTACAGGTAAATTTCTAAAAAACTGATTTTTTTTGTTTTGTTTTAAATTTGAATATATTATTTATTGACCTTTTCTCTTCAATTTGTGATATATAAACCTATTAAACATAAATTAATTATTTACTTTTTAATAGACATTTCAAAATGGGGGGGGCGTGAAAATGGGGGGGCGTGAAAATGGGGGGGCGTGAATTTAAAAAAAACGTTTGTCTAAAATATTATATTCGGTTTATTGGAAAGAACATAAAATTTCACATTGACCCTGAAAATATCGTAAAAATAGAATCAATAGAAAAATTTTGATAGATTTTTAAAATTTAAAAATATTGAGTTTAAAAATTGAAAAATATTGAGTTCGGAAAATTCATTACTGTTTTAAAAAAAAATAAAAATATTTTTATTACTTTTAAAACAACTGTAATAGTTTATTTTGGAAGTATAATCCATAAAGAAAATAAATAACCCACTTTTAACAGAGAAATTACGAGATTTTTATATTGTATTCGCAGTTTCGTGTTAGGGGTGTCAAAAATTCCTACAAAAATTCTGATACTGCTAGTGGTGGGGTCTTCCTTGGCCCTAATATTTGCTTGATAAATTACAGAGGTCGTGAGACATTTTCCCTTAAAGGCGCATTTGGATTTATTAATACAGTTGCACGTTTTTGTTACCCTGTTCCCTAAATTGTGTTCTGTGTCGTTGCTTAAAAGGCTACTATCGCTGTTGGGATTTGTACACAACTGGTCAACTAGTAGATGGTCTGCAAAAATAAAAAAAGAAAACCTGTTTTCATCACACGGAAATGGAATCATGTTGTCTTTTCTAGGGCAACAATTTTATCGTTCCACCCTGTATGTATTTGTCTAATCTCCTACTCTATGCTGATTTATTCAGTCTCTAATATTTCTTCACGTATCTGTAAACATTTAGAGAAAGAGTGACTCTCTCTTTCTAGCTAATTTAATTTTCATACACACTATAAACACACATGTAAATTAGATAGCAAAATAATCTCTTTACATGCAACTTAGTCATAATAAGAATGATGCAAAAGTAAAGAGGGTAATTATAATCACGCATGAAGAATTTCTGAACAGCTACATCACAGTTAACAGATTTTAAATCAAATCAAGCGGGAAGAATTAGTGGTAGTGGGTGTGATCCAACGGGTCACGAGTTCGTCTAATCTCTACATCTATAAAAGTGAGAATGCGTGCGTGTGAGGACACTTCTCAACCTATATACTCTACAAATGTTTTGTCTACAGACTTGAAATTTGGTATATAGGGTATTCAAACACGTGAAAAACATTTTAATCAGTTTCCCCCCAAAAAAAGGGGGGGTACTAAGAGGACAAAATTGAAAAATTGATATGTGGGTGCCATCGGATTTTGATTTGTTTGTTAACTGTTTCATGACTGCGCATATGCGAATCGTTCACATTATGTTAAGAATAAATAGGTTTGAAAACACTTTTTTAAGTGTGTATCAAGCTGGCCTAATGGTTATCGTACTTGATTCCCTGTCTTTAGATTTGGGTTTCAATTGCTGCTCGAGTATTTTTTTTGTTTTACTTCTAAGAAATGAACTTGCATGCACATGTTTCAGTTTCTTTCCATTTTTTTTTTACTTCATTTTTTAAAGGAATTCAACATTTAATACCGGGCAACGCTGCGTACATCTTGATGCTGTATAAATAAAACTATTAATAAGAAGATATAAATTATAAGAAAGATGTTTCTGAACTTCTGAGATGACGATTGATAACTTGGAGTATTTGGATTATTCGGATTACTGTTCCGCAAGGTCTCCTGGCGTAACAGATAAAGTACAATGTGAAATTCTTCTGGAGGTTGAAGGTTCAAGTCTCAGTGTGAGAAATACTTAGAATACAATCTTGAATTACTAAAGATCCCTAACCGGTGATGGCAGAACAAGAGTATGCTGCCCATGGGGATTAAATAAAGGATTGCATTTCGAAATTCTGTAGAGTTGTCATCATTATCATCATCATCATCTACATCATCATCATCATCATTGTCATCGTCGTCGTCGTCGTCGTCACCATCATCGTCGTCATCATCATCGTCGTCATCATCATCATCATCATCATCATCGTCATCATCGTTATCATCACAGTCATCATCGTCATCATCGGCGTCATCATCGGCGTGATCATGTAGTATTGGGAATGCCAGCTTAACTGCTATATAGGTAGTTTTAGAAATAGAAGTTATATAAGCATATTTTGGGTTTCCCATCAGCGAGTTGGCAGGGTCACAAAAGGTTAGGTTTGACAGGTATCAACCTAGAGAGAATGCACCAGAGATTAGGGGTGACACGGGAATTGGGGTCGAGGCCTTCCGGTTGACGACCACATGATGCAAAGAGTTGGTTTTGTGCAGCAGAAAATGCAGACTGGAAATCTCAGGTTTCCGACAACTAGGGTTCGAGATTATAGGCTTGCCTTGAAATAAAAGATTGAAGCTTCAAATCCATCTTGTTGTTATCGATGCATCTGTCTGCAGTGACCACCTCCCAACGAGATGGCAGACCAGCGTCCAAGAAAGTATCATCCGCTGGCCAAGGCAAGCAGGTATGTACGCATGATGTTATTTGCCCATACATGTCTCAAGACCTTCCAAGGCAAAAGAAACGGTGTAAGGATAGAACGCACACACACACACACACACACACACACACACACACACACACACATACACATATAACAGTGAACTGCACATAACATATGTAAGAGCATACACACACACACCTATATATGTAAGAACACTTAAAAGAACTCTTAGGAGTAGTGAACGCAAAAGTAACAAGAAACAGTAAAAAGTAAACAATTAGTGAACAAATAAATAATAAAATAGGACACAAAAGACTTCTTTTATCAATCATCATCATCATGGTCGTCGTCATCATCATCATCGTTGTCATCATCATACTCAGCATCATCATCAGCATTATCATCATCATCATCGTTGTTATCATCATCATCGTCGTCATCATCAACATTGTCTGACAAAACTGGGAGTCATTGAACCAGTGAAAAAAACCTACTCCATGAGTCAGCGAAATAGTCCTCACAAGAAAGGAGAATGGAGCCTTAATAATATGCCTGGACTCTCATGAACTCAACAAAGCATTCATGCAAGAACACTACATCATACCTATTCTCGAGGATACTCTCCAAGACATGAGGGATGCAAAGATATTCACCAAGGCAGACCTATCTTTAGGATATTGGCACATTGAACTTGATGAAGCCTCCAGCAATTTGATCACATTCCAAACATGTTTCAGCCAATACCGTTGGCATCAACTACCCTTTTGTCTAAACTCAACAGCCGAAATATCTCAAAGCAAGCTAGTAGAGCAATTCCAGAACATGAAAGGAATCATCATCATTATTGACGACCTGGTGGTTTATGGAACTAACCAGGAGAAACACAACAGATGACTTCACAGCCTTCTCCAAAAATGTCAGACAATAGGGATAAAGCTAAACGCTGAAAAGTTTAAAATAGGCCTAGATGCTATCGTTTTCATGGGGCATCATATCACCAAGGGGGTATAATGGTCGACCCAAAAAATGTCAGCGCTTGAGTGACATGCTGGCCTCAGAAGCTATTGGAGACCTGCAAAGATTTCTCAGCATGACAAACTATGTTAGGAAATTAATTCCAAACCTCACGATAATCTTAAAGCCCCTCCAGGGCTTAACAAAAAAAAATGTCACATGGACATGATCAGAGGCACAGCAATCAACCTTCAATATGTCCAAAGACATGATAAGCAAAGTGCCAGTGCTCTCCTACTACGACTCACTTTAGGAACTCACACTTGAAAATGATGAATGCGAGTATGAGTTGGGAGCAGCCCTGATCCAAGAAGGACAACCAGTCGCCTATGCAAGCCGTTCCCTCTCAGACACTGAAACAAGATATGCCTAAATTGAAAAAGAGATGCTTGCAGTGATGTATGGTCTGGAAAAATTTCATTATTACACACATGGAAGGAAAGTGAATGTCCTCACTGACCACAGACCACTTGTGTCGGTTTACCAAAAGCCAGTAGCAAAAGCGCCTAAACGGCTCCAAAACTTGCAGCTACGAGCTCAACATTATGATTTCTCCATCAGATACAGGCCAGGAAAAGAAATCTCATCAGCAGACACCCTCTCACGTGTGCCTACAGATAAACCAAAAGCTGAAGAGCTCATGACGGTGAATAATCTGACGATGCACCTCATCAAAGACCACAGGTTTTTTTTAGATCAGATCCAAGACACTTGAGGATCTTATCATGATGATATGAGTTGAGGTTATTGCGGCAAGCTGGCCCAGCAACAAAATACTGTTGCCTGATTCAGTAAAACCCTTCTTTGACTACAGGGACGAATTGACAGCACAAGATGAACTAATAATAAGAGGACAAAGAATAGTTGTACCTCGTTCTATGAGTGGAAATGAAACAAAAATGTCACGCTGCCCATCTAGGCATAAAACTCTTGTCTCAGGAGAGAGGGGGAACTGTTATTCTGGCTAGGTATGTCTGCTGAAATACGTCAATACATCCCAGCCTGTGCCACCCACACAACTTATGCAGATCGTCAACCAGCGGAGTCATTCATAATAACAGAAGTACCAAAGAGATCCTGGCAATTTCTCATGGGGTGGAAGTGAATATCTAGTCACGATGAACCAGCATAGCAATTTTTTTGAAGTGGACATCAGCTCAATCGCAGATGCAGTGATCAGTCGTCTTAGATGACATTTTGCCAGGTATGGTATAGCAGATATTCTCATTTCTGACAACAGACCCCAATTCTCATCTAACATATTTCGAAAGTTTACAAAAGATTGGGCGTTTACTCATGAAACAATATCCCCCCCCCCCGGCAACAGTCAAGTGAACGGTGCTGCTGAGGTGACTGTGAAAATAATGAAGCGTTTAATGCGGAAGTGTAAGGCCTCGGGAGAGAACCTGCTTGGGCTACTAAACATGCGAAATATACCAACCGACGGTCTCAATACTAGCCCAGCACAAAGGCTACTAGGATGACGGACAAAGGCGATAGTACCAACCACGGAGACTTTGTTGAAGCCCAGTTACACTTATTCACATTATAAGGTGTAAAAGAAAGAAAGAAGCTGAGGCAACAGAGCAAAGGCAGAGGACTGAGCCAACTTCATGTGGGCAGCAATGTCTGCATCCATCCTCTAAGACCTCACGCAAGAGAATAGGATGAAGCCACGGTAAGGAAAAGGTTGGCTGGTTGGTCATACAAAGTGGAAAATGCAAGCGGACAGCGATACCGCCACAACCGTCAAACATTACAATCAAAACACTCTTTCTCAATACAACAACGAAGAGGCACCATGTACAATGACTCTGAGATAGAAAGTCTCACCCCAGACAATAAAACAAGCAGACACAATAAGATGGAAGCAGCAGCAGCAGACCAACAAGAGCCAAACAAGGGACCAGTAATACAGTTGCAGGTACTCGTACTGGGTTGGTCATTGAAGTGTGGTGTCTGCACAGATGCTGCACTCAAATTAATTGTCCCTAGTCAATGGAGGGGGAAACCTTTCTATACTAAGGCAATTTTATTTTTGCAGAATGCCCCTTTTGAAGGGAGCTGGTTATTTCCCACATTAAACCGACCTTGTGTCACATTTTGTTTCGTGGGAAACAAATAAATTACGAGTATCATCAATACAAACAAGATTGGGCTGAGACATAAAAAAGCCTGCCAGCTATTGAGAATGAATCCAACGGATCTATCCCAATTTTAGCGAAGGACACACACACACCTAAAAAAGAAAAGAAAAAACGAAATAATAATAAATAAATTTAAATTTTCCTGTCCTCCATCTCTCATAAGGAGGGAAATGATAAATACAAAATACATTGCACAATACATTGTATAAATAATACACTGCTCCTCGTCTGTCTAACTCTCCTTGTAGAGGTACACTTCCCTTACTGACTTCCCCTGGTTGGGGTAACACTCCTTGGAGAGGAGAGTACAACTTCCGGCATGACCGACAATAAAGTATATTTGCGATATTAAATTCTTTATTCATAAGAACAAAATGCAAATGGGAAAATAAACAAAAAAATTAGGCACAAGGCCAATTCAAAAAGAAGAGGAGTGAGGTTGGTTGGTCCATCTCGTCTGCGTTTGAAACTTTGAAGGATTTCTCTCTCAGCCAGCATTTTTTATCATGTTTACCCTTTTTAAATGTGTCTTTGTGTGTGGGGGGGGTATTTATTTGCTTCCCCACTTAGCAAATTAGGCACAAGGCCGTTTTTTAATGTGGAGAGTGAAGGGGAGGGGGACCAGTTTCCCCGAGAGAGAACTGGATAGTGACAATTGGTATGAAGGGTTTCCCCATCTGTGACCAATAACTGATTGCTCAAGAGCAATGGTTTTATATGTGAGGTTGTCCCCACATATAAGACCATTGTTGTACTCGCCGGTTAAGTTGTGTATGTGGGGGGGGGGGTCTGGATTTATTTGCCTCCCCACTGAGAAAATTAGGCACAAGGCTGTTTTTTAATGTGGAGAGAGGGGGCAGGGGGAAGGGAAAATGGGACCAGCTCCCGAGAGGTGGGAAATGGGAGCTGGATAGTGAAGTCCATTTGGTATATAGGGTTCCTATTTACAATGCCTCCCCACAGGACAGAGTTAGACACCAGGGTCGTTTTTTAACGTGGAGAAAAGGAACAAAAATAAAAATTGTCTCAGTCGTGAAGGATTTCTCCTCCACTGACAGAGAACAAGAAATTGAAATGCAGCATCTGAAGAACAAGGGACCAAAAGATTGCCACAAGGACAATGGTCTTTGATTGCAGGGTATTTATTTGCTTCCCCACTGAGCAAATTAGGCACAAGGCCGTTTTTTGATGTGGAGAGTGAAGGAGAAATGTGGACCAGCTCCCCGGGAAGTAGGGGAGCTGAATAGTGACAATTGGTATGAAGGGTCTCCCCTACATTGACCAATAACTTATATGTGGGGTTGCCCCCACATATGGTCTTTGCTTGCAGTATCTGCCGGAACAGAGTATTTATTTACTCCCCCATCGAGCAAATTAGGCACAAGGCCGATTTTTAATGTGAGGAGTGAAGGGGAAATGGGGAGCAACTCCCCGGGGAGTAGGGGAGCTGAATAGTGACAATTGGTATGAAGGGTTTCCTCTACATTGACCAATAACTTATATGTGGGGTTGCCCCCACATATAGTCTTTGCTTGCAGTATCTGCCGGAACAGAGTATTTATTTGCTCCCCCATCGAGCAGATTAGGCACAAGGCCGATTTTTTATATGAGGAGTGAGGGGGAAATAGTGACCAACTCCCTGGGGACCAAGGTCTTATATGTGGGGTTGCCCCCACATATGGTCTTTGATTGTAAGGTATTTATTTGCTCCCCCACTGAACAAATTAGGCACAAGGCCGATTTTTTATGTGAGGAGTGAAGGGGAAATGGTGACCAACTCCCTGGGGAGTAGGGGAGCTGGATAGTGAAAATTTGTATAAAGGGTTGCCCCCACATATGGTTTTTGCTTGCATTATCTGTCGGAACAGATGGTATTTATTTGCTCCCCCACCGAGCAAATTAGGCACAAGGCCAATTTTTAATGTGAGGAGTGAAGGGAGGGGGAAGGGAAAAGGGGACCAGCTCCCGAGAGGTGGGAAATGGGAGCTGGTTAAAGGTCAGGCATGTGGGGTTGCCCCCACATCTGGTCTTTGCTAGTCATAGCTAGTCATAGCTTGCAGTATCTGTCGGAACAGATGGTATTTATTTGCTCCCCCACTGAGCAAATTAGGCACAAGGCCGTTTTTAATGTGAGGTAAAAACCAGCTCCCCTTAAAGTAGGCAAAAAGGGGGCACTCTGGTTACCAAAAATAATAATTGTCCCAGTATAGAGGGTTTCCCCTCCATTGACTGGTACAAATTATCTTAAGTGCAGTATCTGTCGGAACAGATGGTATTTATTTGCTCCCCCACCGAGCAAATTAGGCACAAGGCCGATTTTTAATGTGAGGAGTGAAGGGAGGGGGAAGGGAAAAGGGAACCAGCTCCCGAGAGGTGGGAAATGGGAGCTGGTTAATGGTCAGGCATATGGGGTTGCCCCCACATCCGGTCTTTGCTAGTCATAGCCAGTCATAGCTTGCAGTATCTGTCGGAACAGATACTACACTTTGATCTTGGCCACAAAAGGTCCCCCCACGAGGGTGGGGGGGGATCCTACTTACCTAGTTCAGTGTCGTTTGTCCATTTTATACCAATGTTTACACTCGTAACAGTCAAAGCCGAGCACTCTCCACTAATCTAATACTTTATTCAATTTTTACCCTATTTTGTCCATAACCCTTTATTGGTATTTCTTTTTTGTCCAATGTTTACTTTATTGATCATAAAACGTGCTGCTCTTTTATTTCTTTTGTTAATAATTCTTTCGCACAAAAACAAAACAACCAACAATCTATGAAATCAATATTAAAACAAAAAAGGGGGAAGGTGGCGATGGAGATGCTTTGCCGCTTCGCAACGTTATTGCCTTTAAATAGAGAAATATCGATGAAGCGGCCAAATAGAGGCGACTATGATTCTACAGATGAAATAACATGAGGATGGTTTATATTTATTTTATTTACTTTTTTCCGAACGCAGGAAGATTTGGTACAAGGCCAAAAATTGGGAGTAAAAAAAAAGAAGCCAGTGTTCTTTAAGGCATACTCTGACTCTACAAAGTGGGGCCAGTAACAAATCCGTTGGCGTTCCTCGATAGGAATGCCTCAGGCAATTACCAATAAACCCATCCTTTAAGCTGTACAGAGTGAGCCAAAAAAAAATCCACATTTTTTTAACCGCTATTTTTTTATTCTTTCAGAATATAATAGTAAACCTTGTGCGCAATATAGTACACACCACAAACACGTATGTAAATTAGATGGCAAAATAACATGTCTCTTTACTTCTATGTAATAATACTACTACTAATAATAATAATAATAAAAATGATAATAATAATAGCTAGCAGGGAAACCAAATTTTGCCCGGGATTGAATGAAATAACAAGACTCTTTTATTCCGTATATGAATAATAAAGACTAATAATGCTTTTAGATAACAAGAACTAGCTGAAGTACAGGATGATGCCCTCCCCCTCAAAAAAAAACAGAACCCACATTTTTTTATATATATATAAAACTTAATTTTTTTCTTTTCTCTTTCAGAATGTCAACATATTGGAAAAAATATTCCTCCCCAACATATAATGGTCAGTCACAAAAAAAGGTTTTGCATGGAAACCTATTTTATTAGCATGTCATACATTGTAGTCCAAGTTAAATTTCATTGCACCATCAAAAAACAGGATTTTTGACCGAGTTCGGAAATTCAGAAATTTTGGAATTTTATAACATAGCGCAGACGTGCGTATCCACATGCATGCAAAAATGACGTCACCTGTAAAGAAGAAAAGTCTATAAAAAAGAGAGAGACAACGATCACGTTAGAGACATGGAGAACATTCAAGAGAGACGTAAATAATGCTCGAGAAGACGATCACATGGGGGACAGCATGGCCATAACAATGAGGAAATAAATGTTGTTACAAAGAAAAAGCGAGTTAAAGTGCTTTCCTATTTTGTCTCCTTTGCAACTGAGCATACAACGTGTTGGTTCTCGAATAACGTTACAACGGTATAAAACCTAAATTCTAAAGGTCTATGAGACACTTGTTCAGAAAAAAACATTGATGTTGTATGACACTCAGTAATAGCGTGTATAAGTTTGCCTTCAACGATGAGGTGTCCATTTGAAGCAATTTTTATGCAAATTGATTAAAATAACTAAAACTTTAAAGAATTATCATTCAGAAGTTAAAATTAAAGTTTAAATGTTTCTTGAAATTGACAAATTACTTTAATTTCATGTCCATTTCAACAGGGAATTTTGTGATTGTTTGAGTGTTAAAAAATTGTTATCAATTTAAATGGATTATAATTAGATTAATTGCCTGCTTTTATTTATTTCTACAACTTTCTTTTTGATTTCAAAAAGCCATAGTTCATGTGTGACGTTATTGGCAAAACTGATCAAAACACAAAAGAAACAGAACCCATCTATAATATAAATCTCATCTGTCCGTTTATATGCATGTATGTATGTATGTATGTTTGTTGTATGTCTGCCTATAACTGTCGACAGAGGCGATGGATTGGTATTGTGTTGAAGCTCGACCCTTCGGACGACAAATATAAAAAAATTGGTTAAAAAACATTAATTCCTTCACTCTCAACTGGGCACTTTTCTATAAAAAGGTTCTTTTTTTCCTGCATCGCCATTTTTGAAAGTCATCATATCGTTTGGAATGATTTTGCTTAATTTAAACGTTCCAAATTTCCGCTCGCGTCATGGAGTAGCGGTAAGACGTCAGGTTTTTTTTTTTTCACTTTCTCTTCCATTTTTGCATCACAAGTTCGAGCCTGCCTGCCTACAACCACTTTTTTTTTTGCTCAACACAACCTCCAAACATCCGGGCAATGCCAGGCACCCAGGCTAGTATTTTATAAAACTGTTAATTTTTACTTTTTGTAATCTCTTTCAGAATATAATAGTCGACCTTGAGCACAACATGTTGGAAAAATATTCTTCCCAAACGTGTCATGGTCAATCAAGGAAAAATACATTTTGCATGAAGGCCTATTTTTTCAACAAATCATACATTCTAGTGCAAGGAAAATTTCGGAGAAAGTTTCGATATCGTTATGCGCCATTAAAAACCAGGATTTTTTACTGAGTTCAGAAATTCAAAACGTCTGTAACCATGCAAAATCTAAATTCTAAAAGTCTAAGAGACATTTAGTGAAGACATTCATGCAAATCCGGAGAAAAGTCTGGTTTTTGTTACTAAAAAAGGTTGTTGTTGCTTTATCAACAACGGAGCTGTACGGAATTCAGTGACGACTTTATGCCCAACGCTGCGGTGTCCATTTGGATTATATTTTAGACAGATCACTTTTATGCAAAATAACTGAAACTTTGAAGAATTGTCATACAAAGGTTAAAGTTTAAGTCTAAAACGTTTCTTGAACTTTTATAAACGTTGATAAAATTGAATAAAGTTATATGGGCCATGGGTCACCCTGCCCCACCTAGAACTAAGAGAAGTACCACAAAAAAACAATCTAAATTCTACTTCACCCTGACAAAAGAAGGCTTGATGCTGTCAAGCCAACCCTTGGTCTGTCAGATTGATGGGATTTCCTTCCTTCTCACCACAGGATGATGTGGTGGTGTAATGTAGTCCAGGAGCCAACACGTTGTATGCCTCAGTCGCAAAGAATAGAAAAGAACTTCAACTCGCTTATTTTGTTGTACAACGACATTTATTTCCTCATTCTCTCGATATCGCTGTAACGTCTCTCACGTGATCATGCTCTTGAATGTCATCCACATCTCTAACATAATCTCGAACGTTATTCCCGTTTCTAACATGATCTCTTTTTTAAAGTTTCCCTACCAGTGACGTCATTTCACATGCATTTGCATATAGCATCCACGCTGTAGCAGTACCATACCAGGCTGGAAGATGCGAGAAACAGCTAGCTCTTTTGAAGGAGCACATTGGCTCTAAAAAAATAACTGCAAACAAACCCATCGGTATACTCCAGAAAGTGAACCTCAGGTGATCGAGAAATAAATCAACTCTTCCTCAAAGAAAGAAGATAATGCCTGGGAGGGTGCACCTCCTATGACTGAGCTGAAACCAAACTTCATCACGATAAAAAAAAGAAAAGGTTTTATGTTTGCAAGTTAGCCCTTTATCTTTCGGATTGATTAGATTTGTAGGAGTCATAAATAAAGATTTATTCTTTCTTATGGAGAAATGTCTCTGCTAGGTGATTTGATCATACACTGACCAATCAGCTTTCAGAATGTATTAATTCCATCCATCCCTTTCAGTCCCTTTGGGTATCACGATCAGTTATCAGAGAAAACTCTGAAAACAACCAGGAAAAATGTCCCCTTCTTCTTCTCTCTTTTCTTTTTCTTCTCTTTTCACTGGATGTTCAAGCATCGACTATCTTCGTCTGAGGATAACTACTGACAGATCTTCGACAGCCCAAAAACGTTCTATATTTCCTTTCATCACTTGCACCCTGTCTAATTTGCATATGTACAAAATGGTATAATAATTGAATAATTCCTTTTGTTCATATTATTTGGATTCATCGGACTACTGTTCTTTGAATGGAATTTTGAACGGACCTTTATTTACTTCATGGAGATAGCATGCTCTTGTTCCATCAGCCATGACTGGGTAGAGGTCCTAAGTAATTTGCAATTGTATGTTTGGTCGCCCACACTGAGAATTGAACCTTCAACTTTCAGGAGAATATCATTTTTACATTTGATTTTTCCAAGTACTCTAATCACTGCGCTACGGGTCCTTGTGAAGTTCCATTCCAAATTCTATTCAAATTCTCGAGTTCAACAAAGAATATTCCCAAGTTCAATAAGATCCATCTGAAGAAGGTCGGAGATTACATCAACCGAAACATTGTGAAAATGACACTCAAGATGAGAACAATAGTCCATAGAATTCACATAATACAAATAACCAATCCTCATCTCAAAAATTCAGAAACGTTATTCTTTTGTTATAAAAATTTGTATTTTTTATTCTTTTGTTATAAAAATTTTTATTTTTTATTCTTTGGTACAATGGTTTTTGTTACATACTAATAAAACATAAAAGTTGGTCATAACATTTCACTGATAAGACCGGCTCTTATAGATTTAATTCATTCCTAAACACCAGAAGTTGGGAAAAAGACCAGCGCTTCTAAGGGAGCACTCTAGCTCTGCAAAAAATAAACATGAGCAGACCTGTCAGAATTCACCTACCAATAAACCAACCTCTTCTTCAAAGAAAAGAGATAACACCTGGGAGGGTTCATACTGTACTCTGACAAAAGAGAGTTCTTTCAATGTAAATACCATCGACTAACATGACAAACAGCCAAATCCCACCCCTTTACTGTTCAAGTTCCTAGAAGTCGAAAAGCCTTCTACATTTCCCTTGGACTGCTAGACTTTGGAATTCCGTAACTGTTTCTTGCTCCCCTCACTGTACTAAACTGAAGTTTAAATGTAATGTAAACACACATCACGTTGCTCAACACTTTACAGTCTCCTGTTGGACACGATTCCAAGTAGTAGGCTTACGTTTCAAGTGGTATTATGCTTTGTCCGGAGTGAAAAGGACTAAAAATAAAAAAAAATTTTAAAAAAGTAAAAAAGAAAGGGTATAATACTTGGGAGGGTATATTTTCTAGAACTGAGGTGAACCATACTGTACTCTGATAAAAGAGAGCATGCAAACCACTCCTCAAAGAAAGGAGATAATACCTGGGAGAGTCCATGGTGTACTCTGACAAAAGAAAGCATGCAGTCATCATGGCAGCTCATGGTCTATGGAATTAAGTGCTAGATTGATTATCTCATGAAAAATAATTTGAAAAAAGAAAATGTGATTTTACTTACCCACCCCCTGTCACTAAGCCTAACCCCCTCCCTGCCCCATAAACTCTGTAACTGTATCAGTAAGAAAAATAATTTTACAACTGAAATAAAAGTTCAGATAAAAATGGATTGACTGCATAAGTGTTGTTGCTTTTAACGCATTAAGTCGCAAGATACGTGCAATTTCAAATTACAACAAAGCGACGGTAAGATTATTAGTTTAATTGGCCTTCTGTTTAGATTGTATTAATGTCACTTTTGTGCTTCCATAGATCACGACGATCGAAGAGCAGGACAAACAAATGCAAACGAAAGAATAGAAAATTGAAATTTCAAACTAATCCCAAAGAACAACAATGGCGACACATTCGAACATCTGAAAATAAATGTAAGTGTAATCCTTGTAAGAAACGGAAGAGTTGAATGATAAATAAACACGAGTGTTAGAGATTGATTGAGCCGTTAATCAGAGCCAGGGTTAGGGTTAGCTGGGGTTACTTACCACTTTGGCCCAGTGAAGGGGGTGTAACGTTACAGTTACAAACAAACAAACAAAAGAAAGAAATAAAAATCCGGGTCGACATTTTTTTTTTTTTTTTTTACAAGAGTCTTTATTGCCGTTAATTTCCCGCCTCAACACAAGTTAAGTCTCTCGCTATCGTCCATCTCTCCATCTGGCGCGGTGTACAGTTTTCTTCTTCCTCCAACCGCAAGACAACTACAGCCTGCCCATACCTATCCTCGACTTTACACATCAATTTTCTTCGACGCACACTTTTCTCTGTCGACCACATGGTGTAATTTTTTTTAATTTTTTTTTCCTATTTCTTCTCGCACACACTTCCTAATTTGCATACATGCGTTTTTCAACTACTGCTGCTGCTAATCTTTCCGCAAGCCAGCCATCCTTTGCTGCTGATGATATAGGATGGGGGGGGGCAAATATGTTAGAAAACTGCTGTCCAAGTGGAAAATTAGGCCCGTGGTATGTTCTTTTACATCTACACTCCTCCTTGATAGCATGGCAAGCAACATCCTCCTTCCACTGTATATATTTATATGGCATCACAGTTAATCAAAAACAATGTGTCGACAATTCAAAACGTTGTTTGCAATTGTTTCTACACAACGAAAATGGCGGGGAGGGGGCATTTATATGTAAAAAATGGATGAAACATGGATCTATCACTTTGGTTCAGAATCAAATGAACAGTCACCAGCAAGTGAAAACCATCCAAAGCGAACAAAGATGCAAACATCAACAGGTAGGAGGTGAGAGTGGCTAAGTGGTTCATGGCACAGATTGACCACTTCTGAGTGTCAAATCCAGTTTGTTGTGCAGCAACATTTTCACTTAGAGATGTTGGCAACCTTCACGTGGTCACTCCCATAAGTACCTGATAAGTAAAGAATTCTAACTAGAAAGATATCAAGGAAATGAATGCCAACAAAATGAATGATGTTCAACAGCAGCAACAGTTGTGTGTATCTTGACCCATCCTGGAATATTTCATTTGATTCTGAACCAAAGTGATGGATCCATGTTTCATCCAGGCTTCTCTCATTATCTTTTTCAATCTCTAGGAAAAAGGATGCATTCAGCAGAGTTTGGAGGCTACCTTCATTTTATTTTGTGTGCTCTTACTTAGATTGTGCCAGAGATAAAAATTATATGGCGTCACAACAGCAATAGTACATCACCTCTATATTAATAATTTGATAATGATATTTCCGTGTAACTTCCGACATTATAGGAAACCAACAAAGCAATTCCTATGCTAATCTTCCACACCCAAACTTATATACTGCAGTGTATTTTCATACTAGAACACACATTTCCTCGCCTTTCCATAAACTCTCTCACTAACATGATCTCACCGTGGTAGTAGCAAATATTTTTCTTTTTTTTTTTCTTTTTAGTCCTCTCATAAAACTCTAAATCACCGGTTCTTTTATTTACTTATTTATTTAAAAGACACTGGTTTATTATTCCAGTACGTTAATACATTATTTTCATACATATTAAGTTGGCATATCAATAAACAATACGGAACGCTCCCTTTCAATTCTGTATTTCTTGTTTTTTGTTATTTTGTCTCCCATAAACGGTCAACACATCTGGGTGGCATATGCTGTTGACAGGTCATTCTCGAAAAATTTTGTATATCAAGGACTTACTCTGGGCAAAAAAAAAGATACAGAGACTAGGAAAATGAGACAAGACATGAAAGGAAAACCATCCACCAACTCGATCCTGCTGCTTCATCCAGTGCAACGTCTTATACCTGTGACCCTGCAAATCCAGGATCGACCTATTCAACTACAGTTGATGGTGTTCCTCAACATGTGCACCTCCATAGTCTCCAAGATTCACTGTTAAACTGTATGAGTGTTGTTCCAAAAGTAATTTTACTTAATACTTAATTCGTTACGTTGTAACATTGCCTGGGAACCAACACATTGTAGCCTCAGTCGCAAAGTTGACAAAAATAGATAAGAACTTCAACTCACTTTTTTTTTTTTTTTTACACAGTGATCACCACTTATCAAGGCCCGGAAGCCACTCAGGGATAAGGGTTATTGCAAGTACATTACGTTAGTGTGGAGATTTGATGATGTGTTTACTTAAGGGGGCGGTTCATTAGGAATTTGTTAACATTGGACTTGAACATATCCAAGTTGTAGTCCGGTGGGAAGCAGGCAGATGGAACAGAGTTCCACAGGCGTGCAGTTCTAAGAAAGAAGCTTTGTTCATGGAATCCACGTTTTGATTTAGGCACAGATAAAGAGTGGGGGAAATTTTTCACAGTGGATTCGGCTAGACGGGTGTTTTTCGTGAAAGATTGGTGAGGGGGGACCAGAGATTGGAGTTCAGACGAGCACCTGCCATAGAAATAACGATAAAACAAGGATAGGCTCGCAACGTCTCCTCTGTGGGAGAGAGGTTGCAGGGTAAAGAAAAGGGCATCCCCCACTAAGCCACAAAGTCTATTTTGTACTCTGTCAAGGCAGGATAGGCTGTTTTTTGCAGCTCCTGCCCAGATATGGCAACAGTATTCCATCCTTGGACGTACTTGGCTTTTATATAGATAGAGAATTGCATCAGTAGTGAGATATCTTCTGGAGCGGTAGAAGGATCCCACCATCTTTCCAGCGACCTTGGCAACAGACTTGATGTACGTGTTCCATTTAAGATCAGGAGTAAAGGTCAAACCCAGAAGCTTGTCAAAACACGGGGCCTCACCCAGACGAGAGCCATCCATCACAATTGATGCCAGATGGGGATCAGAGCGTTAATGATGTAAGGATAGGAATTTGGTTTTGGATGCATTAAAGGTAACCAGCCACGTTTTCCCCCACTGAACCACGTGCTCGAGATCAGAGGAGAGAGAATCAGAGAGAACTTTGTCATTTACAGCCTTTGATGTGTTGCCGTAGATGGTCGTGTCATCAGCATAGATGTCAACGAATGATTTAAGTATGTGTTTAGGGAGGTCATTGATGGATTGACCCCTGAGGGACTCCAGCATTTATATTGCAGGTCTCCGATTTTTGTCCATCTACCACTACTCTTATGAGCCTATCGGAGAGAAATGATTTAATGATTGAGAAAACATTTCCAGTTATACCGTAGCTGGAAATCTTGTGAAGTAGACCCTTATGCCATACTTTGTCGAAGGCCTTTGATATGTCAAGAGCAATTGCCCTAGAAAGGAAGCCTTTGTCAAGAGATTCACTAATCCTGTGGGATATAACCGTCAGCACATCTGCGGTAGATCTTGCAGAGCGGAAACCATATTGTGTGTCACTAAGAAGGTTATTCCTGCTGAGGTGGTTGACTATTTCTCTATTTAATATGGATTCCAGCAACTTACTCATAACACACAGGAGACTTATTGGTCTGTACTGAGAGGGAGATGACTTATCACCTGAATTCTTAAATACAGGGCAAACTGATGAGGTCTTCCAGGGAGTCGGAAAGCACCTACTTAAGGCAGCGCTTAAACAGTTTCGTAAGTATGGGAGCAAGTTCTGGTTGAAGCTTTTTTAACACTATAATTGGGATGCCATCAGGGCAAGTTGCTTTACTGGAATATAGGTTCTTGATTAGCTTGGCGACCTCATGCATGGATATTTGTATGTTACCTAGCTTGTTCTGTGTTATAGGAGGAAATATGGGGAGTTGATGGCCTTCGTCGCATAGGGTAGAATTAGCTGCAAAGTTCTTCGCAAATAGTTTGGCCTTGTCTGACGCTGACGAGATGACCTCTGGTCCATTGATAATGGTTGGGATAGAACGCACACTTCTGTTCAGGATCCTATTTGTTATTTGCCAAAACTGGTGGGAACCAAGCCTCTGATCAGCTACCTTGGATTTAACAGACTGGGCATATAGCTCTCTTGCATTTTTTATTACTCTTTTACAATGGTTGCTGGCAGTCCTGAAAGCAGCTTTAGTCTCAGTGCATCTATTACGTTGATAGCTATGGAAAAAGTGATTTCTGTGCGCGATAGCAGCAGCACATTCTGGGGAGAACCATGGCTGGCTGTTAGGTTTTTGTTGGAATTTTTTAGATGGTATGAATTGGTCTATGCCTACAATTAACCATTCGGTCAGATCTGATACTACAGAGGACACTTCCTTTTTAAACATGGAGTGCAGAGGTAAATCAGATATGAATGTACGGAAGCTATCCCAGTCAGCCATAGAGTATCGGCATACAGTACGGTGGAGGGGTACGTCTGGGGGCTTCTTACATTTCGTTTTTATCTTAACTGATACGACGAAGTGGTCGGAGGATCCTAGTGAGAAAGAACGGAACATGAACATAGCTCAGGGGAAGTTGAGAGAAAAAAGTCTAGGAGGCTTGCATATTGACCGGGTGTATTGGGCACACGGGTGGGTTCACGAACAATCTGAGTGAGGTCATAAGCAATGGCAAAATCATAACAGAACCTCCCCTCATCATCTGTCTTATTTGAATGGGTCAGCCATTCCACGTTATGGACGTTGAAGTCACCACAGATGTGGATGTTAGCCGAGGGATGTGAAGACAGTATGTGGTCTATTTTCTCAGATATGCTCTTAAAGATAGTAACTCCGCTGCTGTGGGGCCTATAGAGGGCAAATATAAATGCAGTGGTGTTAGCAAGTGCAACCCTGAAGCACATATAGGGTAAATTAGGATCTTCTCTAGAGATATCCCTGCCACACGGAAAGCCATCCTTAATGTAGGCACATATTCCATGCCCATGGCGATCTTGGGTGTCAGATTTACAACAAGAGTTATTTCTTCATTCTCTCGTGATCGTTATCTTGAGCATCATTTACACCTTTCACATGATCTCGAACGTTATTTACATCTCTAACGTGATCTCCTTTTTAAAGTCTTTATTTTTCCCTACCAGTGACGTCATTTCGCATGCATTTGCATATGTCCATCCATGCTATGTTACAATGTCACATATCCTTAAATCCTTTAATAACATGGTGGATGAGAACTGCAGTCTAAATACAGGGTGGAACAGTAAAATTTTCGCCCTAGAAAAGACAAAATGATTCCATTTCCGTTTGATGAAAACCGGTTTTTTTTTTTTTTGCAGACCATCTACTAGTTGGCCAGTTGTGTACAAATCCAAACAGCAATAGGAGCCTTCTATCATGTCTGAAAGTGACACAACGTTTAACGAGCGAGATCAGAGATGCACCGGTGTACAACTCATGCTCTCTACTGATCCAAGTTATGAGAACAGGACCATAGCCAGCACCCTTAAAATGCATCACTCGATTGCCACAAATAACAGAGACATGCCGAGGGTGATGAAAACAAAGTTTCCAGCCACTCACCGTGGTAGTAGCACATGTCTTTGGTGTGGTTTCAAGTGAGGGCCACATTATGCTATCTCACGTCTTCAAAGTCGGCTTGAAGGTCAACACCAAAATGTATTGAAGAGTGTGGTGATCTCCTTGTGCAATCAGGTGTCCACTGGCAGACTCTGAGTGTGGCAGCAGGACCCGGCACCTGCCTAGAAGTCCAAAGAGACCCAGGCTTTATTTCAAACTTTATTTCTCACTGCCCCCCCTCCTCTCCCAACCTGAACTTGCTGGACTACTTCGTTTGGTCATACGTTCAAAACATCACCAACATGACCTCCCACAATACCAAAGCCAGCCTGATCACCACCATCCACTGAGTATTCGCTATTTGTGGAAAAGGCATGCTCTCAGTTTTGAACCTGTATCAATGCAGTGATTGAGGCTGAAGGCGGCTACATTGAATAGATGTCAGCTTTACTACATAATCAACTTACCTGAATTGATTTTTTCAATAAAAGTTTTAAAATAAAACTGTAGTGTTGTTTTCTTTAGGGCGAGAACTTTATCGTTCAGCCTGTAATCCCAATTATCAATCCTTATCTTAAAAATTCAGAAATATAAACATTTTGTGTCAACTTGTTTTGTTGATTATTTATTCTTATATAAATCAGATTTGGGCTGTAAAATACAAAGGACATCCCAAAAGTAATGCCTCCTATTTTTTATTTTGTCCGAATTTAAATTGCATTATTATGATGACTGAACTTATGCATTTGGAACCTGAAAGTTTCATCTCTTTCTTGTAGATATTAACGGTGTAAGACCCTAAGAAAGCAACCCTTGTCATGGATGTGCATCAAAAGCAGAGATGCATTATGGAATTCCTGGCAAAGTGCATTGAGAACGGTGGTTATTATGTAGAAAAGAAATTCTGGAGCACTAAAGAGTGGCTTGTTTTAATAGTACCACTTCTGCCTTTGTAGCTCTTCAACTTTTTGAGTTTAAAATAATTTGAACAACCCTTGTTTGGCAAGGTGCGCTACAGGCGCCCATGCACAGCCATCGTTCATTGCTGGCAAAAGTGCATAGAGAATCATGGCGACTATGTAAAAAAATAAATTTTGGAGCTCAAAAGTTTGCTCGTTTTAATGGTATTACTCCTATCTTTGTAGCTCTTCAACATTTTTGTTGGAACAAATAGGAGGATTTACTATTGGAATTACCCTTGAATGTCTTTCTTTTAGTCTCTTACCGAATTCTAGAACAAGAATTCATCTAGTCTGGTAGACTATCCATCTTAGTGCTGTTACTTTAGGCAATATCACTTGGAGAAAGCACACCTTTGCTCGTATGAGCTAGTGTGGGTGTAGTCATACCAAGGGGATATTATTTAGGCTACAAATACTCTTTTGAATTTTTAGTCAGGTTTTACTTGCAGGAGGAAGTGTCTACACACCAGCTTGTCTTGACAAATCCTTTGCAGAGAGACCTTAGACACTTGAGGATTGTGTCTAGTAGGGATTCAAGTTCTCTCCAATAGGCATTTACGTTCTCTTTATTAATAACTAGTGGAGGTACCCGGCATTGCCCGAGTGTGGAGAGGTTTTATGGTAAGGGTAATGAACAACAGAGCCCTAAAAAAATTTTTTTTAATTAACCAACCCCCTAAAAAAATTGAAAATAGTAGCAAGTACCCAGGTGAGTACAAAAAAAAAAAACAAATAGCTGCAGTAGCCAGGCTCGAACCTGTAAAATGAAGGAGAAAAAGAAAGTGAAAAAAAATCCAACTGTTTAACCCCCTCACCCACCGAGAGACAAATGACATTGGTGGGTTTTGAAATAAGACTAGTCATTGCAAGGCGTATGATAACTTTGCAAAAATGTTGACAAAAAAAAGGGACCCCTCCTTATAAAAAATGGCCCAGTTGACGGTAAAAGAATGAATGTCTTTGGCCAATTTTTGGATATTTGTCGGCCGAGGGACTGAGCTTTCACACGATATCAGTCTTGTCAGTGTTGGTCGCATGTCAAAAGTTTTAGCGAGACATACAAACATACACACACGCTAACAGACGTTTGAGACTTATATGATAAAAGATGTGACTAAACGGCATCACATAAATATTATTAGTAAGTCATGCTACAGTTCAAATGTCATTAAACTATATTTATTAGTGCATGATACAACACATCACATCAAACTAATAGTATTTGTATGTGATTCAACATTTCACTGATCATAAACTACTATGATCCGTGCCTGGCTCAAACAAGGCCGATTCAGGAGAGATGTGGTTGGAGATTATACAACCCTTGCTTTACAATTACGTGTATAGTTACCCTTACAGGGAGTATCCATTATCTTTCAAGACTAAACGGAGACGTAATAGTTTTCCTACAGGTTATCACCAGTGATCAGTCATTGATAATAACCTGTGGTGTTCCCTGGAGTTTGAGTGACAAGTTTACCCAGATTTCCAGTGCTTTCCACCTCTCTTGATAACCAGCACAGGTGACTTCATGTTATCTCAAAAGTTGTTTACCATTGATTTCTTGCTGGCATTGGTTATACGAATTCCTTGGGGGTGTGGGTGGCAAAAAGCCTCCCTGACTTCACAGTTCCCTTTGCACGCTTTTAGTGAAGGTCCAGCTAGTGTTCTCCCTCCTTACTTCTCCCAGGCTCTTCACAACTTTTTTATGAAGTGTCATCCGATGTAGAGGCTACAATTTTGTGGGTGGGTATAGTATTTTGTGGTTTTGGTTTTCCTGTCAAGTTCTTTCTGGTTTTCTTTTATTCCTACTGCAGTATCCAAGTTACTGGTTAGTGCTTGCAGTTTATGTTGGTTGGTTTCTGCATTCTAGGATTTTCTCTGTTTTCATTATTGCTATCCGTTGTATTATATCAGCCTTCTCTCTGATTCCAACTTCTCCCATTCTTTTTTCAAAGTTTTTCGGGATTATTCCAAGTGCTCCTACTATTATCAGTGTTATCTTCACTTTCTTTACGTTCCACGATGTTATATTGATCTTCATTAATTTTATTATTATTATTATTATTATTATTATTATTATTATTATTACTTGCACTCACTAGGAGTTCTCAATTAAAAAAATTCTTATCATCAGAGATAACTCAATGAAAACAACCGGTGGTGTTACCTGGAGTCTGGGTGACAAGTCTCCCCAGATTTCTAGTACTTTCCACCTCTTTTGATAACCTTTACAAATAATTGCATTATTGCAACAGCTCCTCGCCATTCGTTTCTCGCTGGCATTTGGATGGCAATAATCAAAACGTAGATTCCATGAACAAAGCTTCTTTCTTAGAACTGGACGCCTGTGGAACTCGTTTCCATTTGCCTGCTTCCCAGCTGACTACAACTTGGTTGTCTTTAAGTCCAACATAAACAAATTCTTGATGAACCGCCCCCTTAAGTAATATTATCCCATTGACTACTGTACACTCTACAACCCTTATCCTCGAGTGGCCTCCGGGCCTTGATATGTGGTGACTCCTATGTAAAAAAAAAAAAAAAATAAATAAATAAAAATAAGCCTCCTCAAGGTCAAAAGTACTATCTGCAATCTTCCACCGGAAATCTGCTTTGACAATTTGCCCAAATATAAATTAACTAAAGGTTCCACTACTCTCTGTGCCCTTCTAGTGAAAGTTTGGTTAGTGCTCTCTTTCCTTTGTCTTTCCATCCTCCTTGACTCTTCATACATCATATCAGATGAAGCTGATGCTGCATTTTTAAGGGGATGTGGGGAATAGTTTCTAAGATTTCTTACAATTTCAGTTCTCTTGGGTTGATGTGGTGTTTTTTTCATCCTTTTTTTTTTCTGTTGTAATTTCCAGGAATCTGGTAAGTGTTTGTGATTTATGGGGGTTGATTGCAAACCGACAAATCACAGTTCACCAAATCAGTGTTATCAGTAAATATCTTAACGCCTTAAACTTATTTCCTAAAGAGTTAATCTGGAGGCATACATTTTCCTTAATCTGTTTTATTTTGACATAAGAAAACAATTCCCAGTACTCTAACCTTTGCAAATGACTTTGCATTATCGCAACAACCCCTCACCATTCATTTCTCGCTGTAATTAGTTTTCATTGGGATTTGGGTGGTAACAGTCCTTTTCAAGGTCTCATGTAGCTAGTTAGTGTTTGTAATTGATGTGGGTTGCTTTCAAACCGACAGATCACAGCTAATCAAACCAGAATTATAGGTGCTTTAATGCCTTAAAGTTATTTCCTACAACGGTCACCTGGGGGCATCCGACATTTTCCTTAATTTTACTTTTATGCAAAGTTGTTGTATACCCTTTACCACGAGCCTCCACCTCCTCAACTTAAAATTTTAGTGTGAAACATATTTGAATGACGTGTCCAGCCATGACTTGTGTTTACATATGGCCATGTTATTCAATTATGCATGACATCACCGCTCGTTGTTTATTGTTTTGGTGTTGTTTTTATTTTAAATCTTATTAATATTGCTTGTGGTCGTGGCTAGTGTGACAATTATCGATGTACAAGGTCCTTCCTTGGTTATAATGTTTACTCATAACTTACAAGCAGTACTTTTGTTTTTATTTTTTGCCACCATTAACCCCTTTCAATAGTAAGATTGTGTAACCTATACATAGAGGAATCCTCTTCTCTCCCAACGTCCAAAAATGCCACTGATAGCCTGTAGTAGACTTCTTCTTCTTCTTCTTCTTCTTCTTCTTCTTCTTCTTCTTCTTCTTCTCTCTCTCTCTCTCTCTCTCTCTCACACACACACATTCAGAAAAATGTACCTGAGACAATAATATATATAGTGACACCCCCATCCTTCAGTAATAGACACTCTCTTTATTTCTTTCTCTTTCTCTTTCTCTTTCTCACCCCTATTCTCCCCTCTCACTTCACTCTCTAGATAACAAAATAACAAAATATATTTTATCATGCGAATTTTTTTATTATTATTTTCAGTTATTTTCTTTCTTTCTTTTTTTTTAGTTTTTAAAGCCGTAAAACAGTTGTTTGCTCAGCAATCGAGAAGGCTAACATGCTTGCCAGTCGGTTTGCCTCCAACTCCACACTAGACACTGCTAACCACCCTATCCCAGACTTTCCTTTGTGGACAGACGCCACACTAGACGATCTGGAAAGTACTCTTTCTCAGGTGCATGCCATCATAAAAATCTTGACACTTCAAAAGCATGTGGACCTGATCTCATCTCGGCTGTGCTATTAAAAAAATTCTCTGCTGAAGTAGCTCCGGTTCTCTCCAAACTTTACAACAAATTCCTTAATGAATCTTACTTTCCTGCCTGCTGGAAAACTGCTTCTGTGGTACCAGTTTTCAAGAATTCTGGCGAAAGAACTGACCCAGTAAATTATCACCCCATTAGCCTCCTCCCACTTTTCGCCAAAATATTTGAGTCCATAATTAACCAAGCTCTAGTCCATCATCTTACAGATGCTAAACTTCTGACCAACCAACAATATGTATTTAGGTAAGCCCGTTTCACGGCAGACATCCTAACTGTAATCTCTGAGCGTGTATACCATTCACTTGATAAAGCAGGGGAGGGTAGAGCGGTAGTTCTAGATATATCTAAGACTTTTGACAGGGTATTGCATGAAGGTCTTCTCAGGAAAATCAGATCACGCAGTATCACTGGAAGAATACTTAACATAATTAAATCCATCTTAGATAAGAGAAAAATCCAGATTGTCATCAAGGGTCGTATATCTAAACAATATCATATAAACACGGGAATGCCCCAGGGGTCTATCTTTGGACCTCTATTATTCCTAATAATCATAAATAACGTCCCTGACAAAATTATCTCTGAGATGGGTATATATGCTGATGACACCACGTTCTATAACAGACACGACAGGAAAACAAATGAACTCATATCTAAAGAAATGGCAGAAATGCTAGAGAATGACCTCCAATTTGTAGTGGAATGGGGACAAAAATGGATGGTCACATTCAATGCTGCCAAGACTAAACTTGTTTCCTTCAATAACTACAAGAAACCTTCTCTACCACCAAAAGCAATAGCCAAAGAATCTTTATTTGAAAATACATCTTTTAAACTCCTCGGCCTAACGTTCACAGGAAACATGAGTTGAAAAAATTACATTGAGAGCATTGCCAGGACCGCTGCGAAAAAGATAGATTCTCTCTACCGTGCTAGAAAGCTACTAACGCCCAAAAGTATGCTGTACCTCTATAACGCCACCATTTGCTCATGTATGGAGTATTGTTGTCATATGCATCGGCTACTAGTCTCTCACTCTTAGACAGGGTTCAAAAGAGAGTAGCCAACCTAATAGATCTTGAACTGTCATCTAAGCTTCAGCCTCTGTCCCATCGACAAAATGTTGCATCCCTCTGCCTACAAGTATTTTAATGGTGAATGCTCTTGTACTCCCTCGACGTAAATACCCCCTCCCGACAAACCCGACAAGCAGAAAAATCCCACCCCTTCACACTAGAGATCCCTAGATGTAAGAGAGCCTTCTATTCCAGTAGTTTCTTTCCAGAACCGCTGGACTTTGGAATTCCCTTCCGAGTTCCTGCTTCCCCAACTGCACTGACACGCAGAAATTCAAGTGTATTGTGAACCGATATCTTGCTGCCCAACCTCCCATTTAGTACCCCTGTAGCTTATATCCCTGATAGTAGCTCCCTACATCAAAGTGGCAATGTGCCTTGTTTGGGGTGAAATTGTAATAAAAAAAAAAAAATAAATAAATAAATTATTTTTTCATTAGATTATTTTTTTCATCTGTCCCCTTAGTAATAACTTTCATATATTTTGAAGCTATCTTTATTTTTTTTTAATATTGAGGTCGAGCAACTTTCAGCTTTGTGATCGACTATAATAATTTTTTTTCATTTGTTTTTTTTTTCAAATTCATTAACACTTTTTTGTTACACATGTGCGTTATGTATGTATTGTAGAGGACTAGGATATATACATCCTAATCCCGTTACAAAAGGAAATAATGAAACGAATGGAATGAAGGAAACAAAGACTCAATTGCTGGAATAGATAAACGTGTCGTTTATTTATTGTTGAAAGAATGAATGTTTTAGATATAACAGGTATTCATGTCCACGCGGGTGTAACCATCGTTTGTTGCGGGATTGGTAGTATAGAAGGAAAAAGGAAATGTGTGTTCATCTCACGTTCGGGTCACTGTCGTTTGTTCGCGCGTGGGAAGAGAAGTGAGTAATGTAGTGAAAAATGGGAATGATAGTCCAGCGTGTAGACAAAGAAAAGGATAGAGGGTTGACATCAGTTAAACTGCGCGCCATGTTAGCAGTCAGCTACGCAAAGGTATTCACAGGGACAAGTTGTATATATAGAAAGAGAAAGAGTGAGAATGTCAATCCAGTTCATGGAGAGAGAAAGCGTATAAAGTGTGCGTACAGTCTGTTAGCTTTTGTCCCACATAGTTTGTGCGTTGATTTAAAAAAAAAAAACAGACAAAACTGATTACATTTTTGTGGCATTATCAGCTCATTTTTGTCAATACACCTCATCCAACATCATCCTAAGTAAGGTTTGTAAGAAAAAAAAATGTTTGTCCAACAAAATAACCTGACAGAAACATCGATTACTCTAAACTGAATGGTGGACACTGATAAAAGTAAGTAAGTGTTGAATTTCCGTTTCTTTGAACTCCTGGAATGTTTAGCAGCAAGGAGGTCTCTCTTCAGAGTCCAACAGTAGTCAGCTATCATGACTGCATCCCAGCGACCCTGACACCTGGTCTCCATTTCTTTCATGTCCTGATGGAATCTCTCCCCCTGCTCGTCACTTATTGAACCCAGGTTCTCAGGAAACCGTTCTATATGTGAAAATAGGTAGTGCAACTTGAAGCTCATGTTGCAGCTCAGGTTTCTGAAAGCAGTCATCATGTTATTGACAAGTTCTGCATAATTTCTGGCCTTATTTTTGCCAAGAAAGTTCTTCGCTACCAGAACAAATGCTTTCCGCGCTTCCAGTTCCACTTCATTCATTGAGTTTTCGAACTCTGGATCTCTAATGAGCTGCCAGATCTAAGGGCCATTTAAGATGCCAGCTTTCAACTTCTCCATGGCTAATCCTGGAAAAGCTTGGCACAAGTAAGTGAAGCAGTCACCATAAATGTCGAAAGCTTTGGTGAACTGCTTGATCAAGCCAAGCCTAATGTGCTACAGTGGAAAGAGTATTCTGTCTCTGTCCACCAAAGGGTCATTGATGACATCCTTTTTTTTCTTCCAGTTCCTCCCGCACAGGCCAGTTCTTCTTCACATAATGCTGAGCATATTCCCAACTCTCCCACATGCACAGAAAACATGGATACTTCGTGAAGCCAGACTGTTGTCTCAACAAAAAGTTCAGGTCAACATTAATAAACAACTTATACTGATCATAACCAATTATCTCCAGCACTTCATACTTCTCTTTCAGTGTAGTCGAGTGAGCGATGGGTACAGAGGCAAACTTGTTGCCGTTGTGTAGCAGAACACATTTAAGTGATCGTTTGTTGCTGTCAATGAACAGTCTCCAATCTTTGGGTTCGCACTGTGGCACCCCAAGCTTGAGCAGAAGCTACGCAATATCCACACAGAACACCAAGTCCTTTTCTTCAGAGAAAAAAACGAAGGTATTCTTTATGCCTGTTGTGGAAGAAGATGATGTTAGCCCTGTCAGACAGGAGATTTTTTCCCTTCAATCTGGATGCCAATAGTTCAGCAGAGTTCTTTAACAAGCTAAGGTCGTGAACTAGATCATTCAACTCCTTTTGGGAAAATGCATGTGGAGCATCATCTTCAGAAACCATTTCTTCTTCTTCTTCTTCTTCTTCTTCTTCTTCTTCTTCTCTTTATGTCCTTTAAAACTGGAGCTTCGTCACTAATTTCCAGAAGTTCTCTGAAGATATGCACTGGAATTTCATCACAATGAACTATAGGACGACGTGCTGATTGATGACTAAGATACTTGAGGCTGCCCCGGTTCTTTCTGTTGATCCCAGTCAAATAACAGCACAGAAGTAGCAGTCAGTGACATGGTTTGTCGGCTCCCTCCAAACTATGGGAATTCCAAAGTTCAGACTCCTCTTGCTATTGGTCCACCCATGAAAAGTCTCCGTACATACCTTGCACACCATGTGTGGTGATCACCAAGTTTAATACCAAAATAAGCATGGTAAGCACGCATTATGAAACTTCTGTTTTCTTATTAGAAGCAATGTAGCAGAATATGCTGAACTTATTTTTGCACGATCTTTTAAACGAAGCCATCTCATTCACCTGCAAAACAAAAATAGGTACACAGAAGATAAGAACACACGCAAAAAGCGAAAGCATCAATGAACACGTTGCCATGATAATAAACTAACAGAATTTTCAGATTTCACACGCAACAAATTAAAATTAAAAAAAAAAATTAAATTAAAGATGGAAGATCAAGCACTTTTAAAAGTTAACCCAGTCCATAAGTAAAATAACGTATTCCAGACAACATTTTACCCTCACCAACTTCTAAAAGATATCTCACTAGTGATGCAATTCTTTATTTATATAAAAGCAAAGTACATCCAAGAATGAAGTACTGCTGCCACATCTGGGCAGGAGCTGCTAAAAACAACCTGTTCTGCCTTGACAGAGTACAAAATAGACTTTGTGGCTTAGTGGGGGATGCCCTTTTCTCTTCCCTGCAACCTCTCTCCCACAGAAGAGACGTTGCAAGCCTATCTTTGATTATCGTTATTTCCATGGCAAGTTCTCGTCTGAGCTCCAATCTCTGATCCCCCCCCCCTCGCCAATCTTTCACGATAAACATCCATCTAGCTGAAACCACTATCAATAACTTTCTTTATCTTTATCTGTGCCTAAATCAAGATGTAGATTCCATGAACAAAGCTTCTTTCTTAGAAGTGCACGCCTGTGAAACTCTCTACCGCTTACCCGTTTCCCACCTGACTTCAACTTGGATGTCTTCAAGTCCAACATAAACAAATTCCTGATGAACCACTCCCCTTAAGTAATGACACTTTATCAAATCTCCAATACTAACGAATACAATAATGCTATCCCATTGATAGATCAGCTGAAAAAAGCGCAAACAACAGTGTGCTTGGATTGTCTCCCCCTTTTCTGAAATTGGATTGTCTCCTCCTTTTCTGAAATTGAATTGTCTCCTTCTGTTCTGAGATCTTTTAAAATGAAAACAAAAAAAATGCTCTCCAAAACCCAAAATGCTTCAAATTGATTATTTCTGGCTGAATGCTTTTTTCTTTTCTTTTTCTTTTTTTTTTGTTTGTTTGTTTGTACAATATTTTTCTAAAAGTAATATTAACTCGAATTGTGCTACTCTAATAGTTTCTTGCCTCGAATAGTTAGATTTTGGAATTCCCTTCCTGCTACCTGCTTCCCTGACTATACTGATATGCAGAAGTTCAAATGTAACATAAACCAACATCCTGTTGATCTTTCTTAGACATGGTCCCAAATAGTAGCCCCAAGTAGCAATATGCCTTGTTAGGAGTGAACGTGAGTAAAAAAATAAATAAAAATAAAAATAAATAGATTAAACTAAATATAACCCAGGAAGGGTCCGCTTGATTTCGAAGAACTTTAACTAAAGTAACATGCGAGCACTTTTATCAGAAAGTTTTTTGTGGCTGCACTAGCATACACGTCTCCCAGATTGTTAAGACAAGTCTCACTTCTGGGCCTATTTTTGACCACAGTTCCTGAAGATTGTGTAACTGTTAAGTTTTGAGACATTGTGTTGAACAAAGATGGCGGCGTAGTTCAGATCAGTAACCAAGATGGTGGCCAAGAATTAAATGCGGTCTGTGACGTAGTAAACGGCGAACTGATTGAATTCAAAATTCGACAATTTTTATAATAATTTTTGCATACAACAGATTTATTTGACATAAATCCAGTACAAACTGACAAAAGTAGAAAGAAACTAGAAGTAATTTTAAGAAAAAATAATGACAGCCAAAAGAGAATATACCGAAACCAGCAGAAAACGCATTGAAGAGCAGAAAGTAGGAAGTTGTGATTTCTGGAAAATCTACAACAGTGTAGTACTTCACAAGATTTCCAGCTACGGTATAACTGGAAATGTTTTCTCAATCATTAAATCATTTCTCTCTGATAGGCTCATAAGAGTAGTGGTAGATGGACAAAAATCGGAGGCCTGCAATATAAATGCTGGAGTCCCTCAGGGGTCAATCCTGGGCCCAACTGTCTTCCTGATCTACATCAATGACCTCCCTAAACACATACTTAAATCATTCGTTGACATCTATGCTGATGACACGACCATCTACGGCAACACATCAAGGGCTGTAAATGACGAAGTTCTCTCGGATTCTCTCTCCTCTGATCTCGAGCGCGTGGTTCAGTGGGGGAAGATGTGGCTAGTTACCTTTAATGCATCCAAAACCAAACTCCTATCCTTACATCATCAACGCTCTGATCCCCAGCTGGCATCAATTGTGATGGATGGCTCTCGTCTGGGTGAGGCCCCGTGTTTTGACAAGCTTCTGGGTTTGACCTTTACTCCTAATCTGAAATGGAACACGTACATCAAGTCTGTTGCCAAGGTCGCAGGAAAGATGGTGGGATCCTTCTACCGCTCCAGAAGATATCTCACTACTGATGCAATTCTCTATCTATATAAAAGCCAAGTACGGCCAAGGATGGAATACTGTTGCCATATCTGGGCAGGAGCTGCCAAAAACAGCCTATCATGCCTTGACAGAGTACAAAATAGACTTCGTGGTTTAGTGGGGGATGCCCTTTTCTCTACCCTGCAACCCCTCTCCCACAGAAGAGACGTTGCGAGCCTATCCTTGTTTTATCGTTATTTTCATGGCAGGTGCTCGTCTGAACTCCAATCCCTGGTCCCCCCTCGCCAATCTTTCACGAAAAACACCCGTCTAGCTGAATCCACTGTGAAAAATTTCCCCCACTCTATATCTGTGCCTAAATCAAAACGCGGATTTCATGAGCAAAGCTTCTTTCTTAGAACTGCACGCCTGTGGAACTCTGTTCCGTCTGCCTGCTTCCCTCCGGACTACAACTTGGATGTCTTCAAGTCTAATGTTAACAAATTTCTAATGAGCCGCCCCCCTAATTAAACACTTCATCAAATCTCCACACTAACGTAATGTACTGGCAATAACCCTTATCCCTGAGTGGCTTCCGGGCCTTGATAAGTGGTGATCACTGTGTAAAAAAAAAAAAAAATGAACAATCCCCCACTATCCAACAATCTTGAAGTTGTTTGCACGGCAACCAAGAAGGCTAATCTGCTTGTCCATCTGTTTGTCTTCAACTCTACTTTGGATCCAGCAGTAGATGATTTGAAAATAACCCCTTCTCAAGTAAAAAAACCTAGACACCTCAAAAGCATGTGGACTTGATCATCTCGACTGTTTTATTAAAAAAATGCTCTACTGAGGTTGCTTCAGTTCTCTCCAAACTTTTCAATAAATACCTTAATGAATCTTGCTTTCCTGACTGCTGGAAAACCTCTTCTGTGATACCAGTTTACAAGAATTCTGGCAAAAGAACTGATCCATTAAATTATCGCTCCATTAGCCTCCGCCCTCTTTTTGCCAAAATATTTGGGTCCATAATTAATCAAGCTCTAGTCCACCACCTTACAGCTGATAAACTTCTGTCCGACCAACAATATGAATTTAGGCAAGCCAATTCCACTGCAGATATCCTAACTATAATCTCTGAACATATATGCCATGCACTGGATAAAACAGGGGAGGCCAGGGCAGAAGCCTGAGATATATCTAAGGCCTTTGATAGTGTATAGTACGATGGTTTTCTCATGAAAATCAGATCCTATGATATTATTGGACGAATACTTAATCTAATTAAATGTTACTTAAGTAAGAGAAGAATGGTCATGCATCAAAACAATGTGATATAAAGGTGGGTGTACCTCAAGAGTCGATCCTTGGACCTCTATTATTCCTGATATTCATAAATGACCTCCCTGATAAAATTGTCTCTGATATGGGTATATTTGCTGACGGCACAACGCTCTATAACAAACACGAGGGGAAAACAAATGAACACATATCTAAGGAAATGGCAGAAACACTAGAGGAACACCTTCAATCTAGTGGAATGGGGAAAAAAAATGAATGGTCACATTCAATGCTGCCAAGACTAAGCTTGTTTCCTTCAATAATTACAAGAAACCTTCTAAACCACTAATAGCCATTGCTAATAATACATTACCTGAAAATACTTCAATCAAACTCTTCGGCATAACATTCACAGGGAACATTAGTTGGAACAGATACATTGGGTGCATTGCCAAGGTTGCTGCAAAGAAGGTGGGCTCTCTCTACCATGCTAGAAAGTTACTTACACCTGAGAGTATTCTTTACCTTTAAAAGACCTCCATTCACCCATGAACCACCCCCTTAAGTAAGACACTTTATCAAATCTCCAATACTAACAATTACTACAATACTATCCCATTGATTACTGTACACGCAATAACCCTTATCCCCGAGTGGCTTCCAGGCCTTGATAAGTGGTTACCTCCATGTAAAATAAATAAATAAATAAATAACAGGCATGATGTGCTGTTAACGACCAGACTTTTACAACTGCACTGAATTTGAGTGGAATCAAATGAACGATTCAATGACTCAATGGAAACAAGATTTTCATCTTATTTAAATGAAATAAACTTGTGTGCCTACTTTCCTAGATCCAAGATCCAAATTTAAATTTCAAAAGAAATATAAAAAATAACACTAAGAACTGGATTCTACATCTTTTACTTTTTACTGATGATAATGAATCAGAATCAACAGGATACACTTCTTCAAGCTCTGTTGAGGGTCAAGAAGATCAAAGTAAAAGTAAAACTGTATTTCTTTCAAACCTGTTTGATGAATTAGTTTCAAATAAGTCTACAGTAATAAATCAAAACTTAGAACAGATAGAAGCTGAGTTAAACCTGGAGACAGCAACTACAACAGAAATACAAAAATCACAATCTAAACTCAAAAGGAGGAAATCGCTTATGTTTAAATGCACAAAAGAACTTGACCATTACAGCTTACACGAATCACAATCTAAGCTCAAAATCCATTATGTTTAAATGCACAAAAGAACTTGACCATTACAGCTTACAAGAATCACAATCTAAGCTCAAAATCCATTATGCTTAAATGCACAAAAGAACTTGACCATTACGTAGCTTTACAATTACTCGCAAGAGGTGATAATCCATTTCGGTGGTGGAAGAAGACATAGCGGGACCTTATCAATGCTGCGTAAACTGGCTTCAAAATATCTAAGCGCACCGTCTTCATCCGTGGAGAGTGATAGGCTCTTTAGTGCAGGTGGTAATGTGTATGAACCTATGAGAAACAGGCTACATTACAACTTAAAAGTATTTAACTTTAAATATTGAGGAGGCTATGAGCGCAGAGGAGGCAGGCAGCAAGAATACAAGAGGAAGTAGAGCAGCAGCAGAACTTCAGCTTATTGTTATTCACTTAAAGAATTACAATTTGTACTTTGTAGTTGGTTTGTAATTTCTTTTTTCTTATCTAACCATTAAAGAATTGGAAATTGTACTCCATATTTTGTAATTTTAGTTAATAATGGCAAAAAGCCATAATAGTGACAAGACAGTTAAATGTTGTTAAATTAGTAGTGTCTATGTTAACGTGTCAAAGTTATCTAATGCGTCACTTGGCAGTGATGAAATGATTTAAGTTTAATAGGAAAGAGAAAAGTAAGTCATCGGCCGATTAATCGGCAAATTTACTGATTACTGGCAAAAGTGGCCGATTAGGCCAATTACCAATTATCTGCTGATTAATCGGTACACCCCTAATCTTCTTCTATATATATAAAAGCGAAAATGTGTGTATGTTTGTATGTATGTGTGATTTTATGTCTCGCAAAAACTTTCGACACGGGTCACAGATTTTCACGAGATTGGTATCATTTTAAAGTTTCAACCTTCGCCCGACAAATATCGAAAAATTAGCCAAAAGCATTAATTTCTTCACCCTAAAATCATCAGTTTTCTACGGGGGGGGGGGTCAGCTAAAACCGTCCTCTCATGACAAGTTCGCTTCTATGCACGCGCAAATGACGTCGGAACATGATTTAGTTTAAATATTAAAAAAAAAACGATCCAATTTCGTCGACGTTGTCTTAGTTCAGTTACTTAGAGCGCGGGGTTATTATCTAAAGGTTTTGGATTTCAATCGTGGTGTGAGATGTCTTCTTTTTTTTTTCAATTTTTTAAATTTTATTATTGAAACAGGGTTATTTAAGCCAGTGTTTTTTTTTTGTTTTTATTTTTCAGATTTTTTAAAGAAGTTTTAACATTCGTTTTTCTGTTTTCTTTTTCGCGTTTTCTTTTTTTTGTTTTTCCGATTTTTACATTTAACATCGTTCATTTGCCTTACATTAATTTTTTGGGGTGTTTTTTTTTCGATTTTTCTAAGTTTTAATATTTAAAAATATTTATTTCGCTTATTCTTATGTTTTGATTAACACCCCCCACCCCTGCCCGAGCACAGACACCTCTAAACACCCGGGCAACGCCGGGTACCCCCGCTAGTATATATATATATATATATATATATATATATATATATATATATATATGTATATATATATATGCAAGCATACACATGTCATAGTAAGCTAATGTATGATTCAATGCTTCACTGAATTTTGTTTTGAGGTCAAATATTGTGGCTGTTTATTCATGTATTTCGTTTTAAACTAGTAAAAACAACAAAAACACAGACATTTTTAAATCAATCAAATCACAAAGGAAGACTCGTATCCAATTAAAAACAAATATGACGAAACTTTCAAAATAATTTTTTTCTTTGTTTTCACAGCAAAAGCTGAGTGATTTTCTAACTTTTTAACCGTCAAATCTCAAGTAGTTAATTTTTCTTTTTAATATTAAATACTATTTTTTTTTAAATAAATGGAATTTGAAATTCACTAAAGATAGCAATGGCCACTTTCCCCTTGTCTCCCATCCATTTAAAGCCTCTTTATTTACTCTTAATGAACTTAGCGTTGTCCAGAATTTGTTTTTTTTTTTACTTGCATTTTTGTTTTAAATTTTTTTACCCTAACTCTTTTGAGGGTTATTGTTTACATTATTAAGCTTGTGGAGGTGCAATTCGAATGAATGCCAAATAGGGACTGGCTTGAATAACCACCCTCCTTCGTTCTTCTCTTCATTGGCACACGCGTTCAATTCACTTACTAAGACAAATTAAAGTTTTCACAGGAAGGTGTTAACTCAATATTTTTCAACTAATGAAATCGTTTTAAACCCAACAAGCCTATGTCAAATAAATAAACCTTATAAAAACAGTGACGTGACCAACGAAAGCATAATTCTCTAGAGATCAAACCCAGAGCACTTTGAAGGACCCAAGGATGTATGGCCCCCTTTCTTCAGATGCCTTCGGTCGAAAAAAACAAACAAAGCCGCTGAAGGTTGCATATTCCAGGGTCACTAATGTAGAATAACGTATCGATGAACTTTACATTGATGTTGTATTATGATGTACTAAAAAGGGTTTGTTATTTAATGTTGTATCATAGCACCATATGTCGCTATGTGTGCTTGGGACGAAATGTTCATCCTCATGTGTATACGTGTCATTTAATGTGTATTGTTGGTGATTCTTCACTGTTTGAACCATAGAATTATATTGTTGCTGTCTATTTATGATGTATCCATATCTAATTGTTCATATACGTGTGTGTGTGTGTGTGTGTGTGTGTGTGTGTGTGTGTGTGTGTGTGTGTGTGTGTGTGTGATGCATGCATTTTCCGACATACCTTCATGCGTCTTTGATCTTGGCCCACCTGAAATTCATCTTGTTCTTGGAGGGGACGCTGAAACCTGTTCGAACGAATATTCATTCACTTCCAAGAACTCTGATTGTATTTTATATAGTTTTTATTCATTCTCCAGGTGTCAATCGCAGAAGAATGGAAAGTAAATATCTTTGCTTGCGTGGTTACTTCTAGGTCTCCATTCTGAAACACGTCAGCCCTCTCCCCAATGAAGGGGGGGACGACCTGTTAAACCGTCTGTTCTGCTCAACATCCAAATTCCAACTCTAATGTCATATCCAGCTAACCTGATCACGTGGTAACATGCACGTAGATCCGATTAGCTGACCAGATACTTCCCGTAAACTTGTCTATGATATGATTTTACCATATTTTGACAGTTTTTATCAGTATTCTTCACATTCATCTCCCGTCCATCTCTCTAGTTAGATAGATAGATCGAGATGGATAGATACAGAAATAGATAGATAAATAGATAGATCGACACTTTCTTGTGTTCGACCTACTACATAACACTGGGGGATGCCAAAATGTAGAATAAAAAGACAAGAAGTCTAACATTTAATAATCAGCTTTATTGGTTATCTTCGTTAGTAAGAATAAGGAAGTGGGTTAGTTGTGAAAAGTGTTCATGTGTGGAGATATAGATTAAAGATTAGACAGGCCTGTTGAAAGGGAGAAGAGTTTATGTATGTTCTGTATTGAAGTTTGGTTGGCATGCTGGATGATTTGTCTCCTTAAAGTTAGTAGTAGAAACGTGCATCACAAAAGATTAGCGACAATACTGTAAGATGAGAAAAAGAGTTTGTGTGTGTACTGCATTGAAGTCTGTGTATGGAGGTAGCCATGTTGGCTTGTTTGTATTCATGTCTTAGTCGAACCCTGGGCCTGAAGGTCGGGTGAGTTCTGTTGAGTCCCAAGATAAAAATTGGAGGCTGCAAGAACAAGGTAAACCAACACACACACACACACACACACACACACACACACACACACACACACACACGCACATGTTTCGTAATACTCACATACGCATATCCACAAGAACAAATATATAGACATACACATCCTTAGCTCTCATGTCTGTTTATTCACAGCCAAAATACAGGTTTGCTTAAACTTTTCTCTTCCCTGCAACCTCTTTCCCACAGAAGAGACGTTGCAAGCCTGTCTATGCTTTATTGTTATTTTCATGGCAAATGCTCAGCTGAGCTTCAATCTATGGTCCCCCCCTCACCAAACTTTCACAAAAAACACTCGTCCAGCCAAAACAACTATCAATAATTCCCCACACTCTTTATCTGTGTTTAAACCTAAACGTAGATTCCATGAACAAAGTTTCTTTCTTAGAACTGCACACCTGTGGAACTCTTCCGATTGCCTATTTTCCAGCTGACTACAATTTGACTGTATTCAAGTCCAACGTAAACAAGTTCTTGATGAACAGTCCTTCTAAGTAATCCAAATTACAAAATTCCACTACTTATGATTACGATGCTATAATCACATTGACTAATGTATACCCATTAATCCTTATCCTCGAGTGGCCTCCGGGCCTTGATAAGTGGTGATTCCTGTGTAAAAAAAATAAATAAATAAATAAATTTTCCGAAATTAAAAATTCTGACTAAAAATGACTTTTAGTTTTTTGTTTTAAACTTATGGTTATATAAATCTTTTGTAATTTAATCATGTTTTTCTTGATCATGCATTTCCAAAACTTCCTACCAAGTTAGCACTTGCTAGCTAGTGAGCTTCCAATTCCCTCATATCTTTATTTCCATTCATTTAATATGCTTCATCTTCTTCGACAGATGGTTGGGTCAGTTTTATAAAGCCTCATTTAATCAGAGCAATCTTTCATCGCGCCATTTCTATTTGATTGAGTGTTTTTCGCTGAAACCAGAATGCTTCTGAACCGGAAGAGGGGTGTTTAGAATGGAGTATTCTCATGTTAGTAGGAATGGGGCCATTCTTTAGCAATCTAGTTCAAAACTGTAGGCTGAACTCTTCCTGATAGGATGTCAGGGGTTCAACATGACCGAGAAAGCTTCTTGACCTAATCATTGGACTGCTGGTTCAAATCCATGGACGAGATGCTGTTCATCACCGGTAGCCTTTGTGATCTCAACTCGGCAGGCAATTTTCCGTGTCACATCTGAAGGGTCAATGGCAGTGAAAGAGATGCAGATTGTTGAATTAGTGATCAAGTGTTGTTCAATGCTAAGTGTAGTTTTTTTTGTTTTGTTTTGTTTTGTTTTTTGTATGTGTTGATCTTTCCCAAGCTCAACTGCTTAGGTGTATCATTTCTTTTTATATATAATTATGTATTATGAAGCCAACATGTTCATCAATGAGGATCTCATCTAATATATACAGAGAAAATGTTGTGTATATTTTTGTGTTTAGTTAAAAGTTTAAAAAAATAAATAAAAAAAGCAACCCACCACAAAATTAATTTTGTCTTCACTAGCGTAACCCTGGATGTATAATCTCTACATTTTAAGAAAAAACAATTATTCCGTGTGGGGGGGGGGTTAAGGTTAGGGTTAGGTTAGGCTTAGGATAAGGGTCAGGATTAGGGCAACGGTTAGCGTAAGGTTAGGTTAGGGTTAAGGGAGGGTTTTGATTTGATTAAGATTAAGGAACGATTTTGATTAGAGTTAAGGAAGGGTTAGGCTTAGGGTTTACTGTTAAGATTATGGTTAGGGTCTGGGTCAATATTAGGGTTAGGTTGGGTTTGTGGATGGGATTAAGGTTAAGGTTAAGATTAGGGTTATGGTTAGGATTAGGGTTAAGATAGGGTTAGGATTAGGGTTAATGGTAGCGTTTCAATTAAGATTAAGGTAGGATTAGGATTAAGGGTAGGGTTAGGATTAGATTTAAGGTAGGGTTAAGGAAAGGTTTGGATGAGGGTTAAGGGTTTGGGTTAGGGTCAAGGTTAGGATTAGGGTTAAGGTAGGGTTAGGATTAGTGTTAAGGAAGGTGTAGAATTAGGGTTAAGGTAAGTTAGGTTAAGGGTTAAGGGTCAGGGTCAGGATCAGGGTTAAGGTAAGGTAAGG